>NW_027419001.1:0-118821 GCF_009905375.1 Apium graveolens
TTCTAATCCTAAAATCAACAGCCTTAGTCCTAGCTAAGAAGCCTGACAAAGCTGATGATGAAGAAAAATAGGAAGAAGACAAGATTAAGTCATCTTCTTCTTCCTACTCTCGACAAACAGAATGGCGAGTCGGATGATTCGCTCTTGCTGGCGGAGAGCTTCCAGCCTTTCCTCCTCCAATCGCTCCAGATGGCGATGGTAGTCCATATAAAAGAACAGAAGGTGTGTCAGTACCTCCTGTGGGACAGAGTCCCATATCTCCTCAGGAATGGCTGTGATATGCCAATCCTGCTGCCACTCGGCACAACTTAGCTCCATATTGAAGTTTTGGTAGTTCAAAAACATGTTGTATCTGACCATTGTGTTTTTGAAAGAAGAAGTATGAAGATAAGTGTGTGAGAAGAATTTGATGGAAAGACTGATGTGAAGTGGCTGCTTATATAGACAAGAGAATGCCAGGAGACGCAAAGAAATTGAATGCTGACAGGTAGAATTAATTCTACCTCGTCTCCCTAGACTTTGAAAAAGAATAACATTCATTGGAAAGAGGAATCATGGTTTAAACCGCACAAGAAACAAGAAACAGTGGACTGTTCATGTACGAATACCATTAATCCTAATCATAGTGACTATTAATCTTCCACTTCAACATATTCTAGTTCGAACTGAGACTGTTATCAAATTTTATTCACAGATAAGCCAAGTAAAGGATTAGACTGAGAAATCAGAACTTAGACCTATACCAGAACTTAACAGTCATCAGAACATAATTTTTTAACTCGAAAAAGGAATGCCCATCTTAGTAAATCCTCATACAAGTTCTGAGTTATAGACTTCAGAACTTAATCATCAAAACGTGTAACTAGAACTTGTCCTCAGAATTTGTGCAATAATGACACAATGATTGTTTATCTAAAATAACATAGACCACCACAGAAATTTTCATCATTCAGATGGAGTGATTAGTGTGTGCATTAAGCTAAATAACAGACAAAGAGTAAAGTCTGATTCACTTCAGTACATCTTAGAAATAAGGCATAACTAAAATTTTTCTAAAGAGCTGTCATTGTCCTGAAACCTACTGATGAATGAGGTCATGCTTGAGTCCACCTCAACTGTTTTGTGCTAATTTTATGCATCTTTTGAAATTCTATTTTACAGTGGCTTCTCAGTGTAAGTGAGTCACGACTGTTTATCAGAATTTATGCTATTATCAGAGTATTTCTCCAGTAATCATAGAGTGTGAAAAGTCACCAAGAAAATATTTTGCTTTTCTAATGCATATCTACTTAATACCAGCAATGCACTTGGGTCGTCCCTTCCACATTTTTACTCTAGATCTCAAAGGAGTACCTGATTTTATTCTTTGATCTTTTTGCTTTTTCTTTTGATAAGTGAGGTTTATCGGCACTTAGTACATTCAGCAGTTTTACTAGTATCAGAACTTAACAGATGAGTAGCATTATTCTAATTTGTGACTTAGTAATAAGATATACAAAGTAAACTTAACTAAGCTCAATTATCAGAATTTGCTAGTGTCATAGGGTTTCCACTGAAATAATTACTTCTTACATGGAATCATTTGTTTATTGAAGACTACTAGGTCAGTATCTAGCACAGTTATCCTCATAGGATTGAATAGGTACTTGAACAGACATATCACTTATCAGAGTTTAGAAACATATATCAGACAACAGTCAGTACTTAAAGACATTTATCAATTAAGCACAGAATACACAATGAGATTAATTCTGTAAATACTGAGCATAAAGTCTGATAACACAGAACAAGACTAAGCAGATTTAGAGAAAGAACCTGAAACCATTCCAAGTTCATTTACCAATCTTGTAAAAGTAGCTTCACACAGTGGTTTTGTGAAGATATCTGCTAGTTGTTGATCTGTGGGAACAAAATGCAATTCCACTGTACCTTCATCCACATGTTCCCTGATGAAGTGGTACCTGATGCTGATGTGCTTTGTCATTGAGTGTTGAACTGGATTACCTGTCATAGCAATAGCACTTTGATTATCACAGTAAATAGGGATTTTGAAATATATTAACCCATAATCCAGTAACTGATTCTTCATCCAAAAAATCTGTGCACAACAGCTTCCTGCAGCAATATACTCTGCTTCTGCAGTTGATGTGGAAATTGACTTTTGTTTCTTGCTGTACCAAGAAACCAATCTGCCTCCAAGAAATTGGCAGCTTCCACTTGTGCTTTTCCTGTCAATTTTGCAACCTGCAAAATCTGCATCTAAGTAACCTATTAGTTTAAAATCTGATTCTCTAGGATACCATAATCCCAGAGCAGCTGTTCCTTTAAGATACTTAAAGATTCTTTTTACAGCTGTTAAGTGAGGTTCTCTTGGATCTGCTTGAAATCTTGCACAAAGACAGGTAGCATACATGATATCAGGTCTACTAGCAGTTAGATAGAGTAGAGAGCCAATCATACCTCTGTAGTCAGTAATATCTACTGATTTATCGGTATCCTTATCCAGTTTTGTTGCAGTGGCCATTGGAGTGGATGCACTTGAACAATCTTGCATTCCAAATTTCTTTAGCAAGTTTCTGGTGTACTTGGTTTGACAAATAAAAGTGCCTTCCTCATTCTGCTTGACTTGAAGGCCCAGAAAATAGCTAAGTTCCCCCATCATACTCATCTGATATCTTGACTGCATTAGTTTGGCAAACTTTTTGCAAAGTTTGTCATTTGTAGATCCAAAAATGATATCATCAACATAAATCTGGACCAGAAGTAAGTCCTTTCCATGGTTGAGGTAGAACAGTGTTTTGTCTATTGTCCCTCTGTTGAATCCACTTTCCAGAAGAAACTGAGCTAAAGTCTCATACCATGCTCTAGGAGCTTGCTTAAGTCCATAAAGTGCTTTATCAAGCCTGTAGACATAATCTGGATGTTTGGTATCTACAAAACCTGGAGGTTGTTCAACATATACCTCCTCCTCCAATTCTCCATTGAGAAAAGCACTTTTCACATCCATTTGAAAGACAATAAACTTTTTGTGAGCAGCATAAGCCAAGAATATCCTTATGGCTTCTAACCTAGCAACCGATGCAAATGTTTCATCATAATCAATTCCCTCCTGTTGAGAATATCCTTTTGCAACCAGCCTTGCCTTATTCCTTGTAATTATGCCATCACTGTCAGTTTTGTTTCTGAATACCCACTTTGTACCAACAACAGATCTATTCTTTGGTCTTGGCACTAGGGTCCAGACTTTGTTTCTTTCAAATTGATTCAACTCTTCCTGCATTGCTTGCACCCAATCAGCATCTTGAAGAGCCTCTTCCACTTTCTTTGGCTCAGTTTGAGAGAGAAAATAATTGTAAAGATATTTATTTGAAGTACCTGTTCTAGTTCTGACACCTGCATCAGGATTTCCAATTATCAAATCAGGTGTATGTGATTTTGTCCACTTCCTTGCAGATGGAAGGTTTTCTCTAGAACTGGATGCTCCCCCATGATCCATGCTATCTTCATTTTCATTTTCTGATGCTCCCCCTGAAACTATGCTCTCTGAGTTGGAGTCTTCAGTATTTAAATTTTCAGCACTATCAGAACTTGACGAATCAGAATTTGAAGAGCCAGATGTATGTTCTGATGTTTCTTAAGCTGTGGTAGGATCTTGAGTATGCTCCCCCTGCATCGGTGCATCTTCGTAGCCACCACAGTTTCAATAACATCAGAGTTTATTCCATCAGAGTTTACAATATCAGGACTTAGACTTTCAGGATTTTCAGTATCAGAATTTGAGTCTTCATTTTCAAATCTCAGCTGATCATGGTCAATGAAATCTTCAAGACCAGTAATCTTCTTATCATCAAAAGAGACATTGATAGATTCCATGACTAATTTTGTTCTCAAATTATAGACTCTGAAGGCTTTTGTGGAAAGTGGATATCCAACAAAGATTCTTTCATCAGCTTTTAGATCAAACTTTGATAGTTGTTCAGGATGAGTCTTGAGAACAAAACACTTGCATCCAAATATATGAAAATATTTCAAATTTGGCTTCTTTTTCTTCACCATCTCATATGGTGTTTTTCCAAGCTTGTTAATGAGTGTTGCATTTTGAGTAAAACAAGCAGTCTGCACAGCTTCAGCCCAGAAATAGGTTGGAAGCTTTGCTTCTTCAAGCATTGTACGTGCAGCTTCAATGAGAGTTCCATTCTTCCTTTCAACTACTCCATTTTGCTGTGGAGTTCCAGGAGCAGAAAATTCATGCTTTATTCCATGGCTTTTGCAGAACTCTTCCATTATCAAATTCTTGAACTCAGTGCCATTATCACTCCTTAAAACTTTCACAGAATCTTTGACCATTTTATCCAGATGTTTGATATGATCAATCAAGGTTGATGCAGTTTCACTTTTTGTATGCAAGAAATACACCCATGTGTATCTGGTGAACTCATCCACTATGACCAATGCATACTTCTTCTTTGCAATAGACATGACATTTACTGGACCAAATAGATCAATATGTATTAGATGATAAGGCTCAAGAATTGATGATTCAGTCTTGCTCTTGAATGAAGATTTTCTTTGTTTGACTTTCTGACATGAATCACAAAGACCATCAGGAGCAAATACTGTGTTTGGCAATCCTCTCACAAGATCTTTCTTGACTAGTTCATTTATATTGTTGAAATTTAAATGAGAGAGTTTCTTATGCCAATTCCAGCTTTCTTCAATTGATGCTCTACTCATTAGACAGATTGTAGAACCATTAGTACTTGTTGAAAGCTTAGCTTCATAAATGTTACCACGCCTGTATCCTTTCAGAACAACTTTGCCTTTAGATTTACTCACAATTTCACAGTGTTCTTCAAAGAAATCAACATGATAACTTCTGTCACAGATTTGACTTATACTCAGTAGGTTGTGTTTAAGTCCTGAGACTAGAGCTACTTGTTTAATTATGACATTTCCAAGATTGATATTGCCATATCCCAATGTTTTTCCAATGTTGCCATCTCCATAAGAAACACTTGGGCCAGCTTTCTCCACAAAGTCTGATAGCAGGGCCTTATTTCCAGTCATATGTCCTGAACATCCACTGTCCAGAACTAGAATATCTTTCCTGTTGCCCTGCAATCACAAAGACCACTAATTATTAATTTTAAGGACCCAGACTTGCTTGGATCCTTTGGCCTTATTAAGTTTGTTAACATTTGCAGCGGATTTAGCATCAGAGTTTATGTTAACATTTTTCTTATCAGAACTTACACTATCAGACTTTGAATCAGAATTTACACTAGAAGGAATAATGGAAACTTTCTTCAAAGAAGGTTTTATTTGATAATAATCATAGTACAAACTATGATATTCCTTACAAGTACAAATGGAATGCCATAAACTACCACAATGAAAACAAGGATTTTGTGGTTTGTATCTAACAGACTAACTCTTAACTCCTGATTTTGAAGGTAAGGAGTTAATATTCTTATTCTTCCTGCAAAAAGAAGCCAGATGGTTAGAACTTCCACAGTTATGACATGTTTTCCTAGGAGCATCAGGAACAGGTTTATAATCATTGCTTTTATTCACACCTTCCTTTCCATTCCTATTTTTCCTAGGTGATTTTACCTTGTTTGCATTCTTGACATCTTTCATCTTATGCTTAAACTGCTTCTTTGTCATTAAGCCTATGTTCACTTCAGCTGTCTTTTCCTGTTTTAGTTTGTCAGAAGTTGATTCCTTTGTAACTTCTGATTTTTCATTTTCAGACTTTACAGTTACAAACTTAACAGGTTTTAACTTTGGCTTTTGCTTATCAACAGACTTAATTTCTTCAGTTCCTTTATCTTTCTTATCTTCTCCATAACCTAAGCCCTCTTTCCAGTTTCCACTACTTAGCAAATTTTGAGTTGTTTTGCCAGAGTTAGTCCAAGTCCTGATAATCTCTCTTTCCTTTTCTAACTCAGTTTTTAGAGATTCATTTAATTTTAGCACTTCATTCCTAACATAAAAAGCATCATCTCTATCCTTCTGAGTTTGATGGAACATGACTAACTCTTTTTCTAAGAAATCATTTCTTTTCTTAAATGCAAGATTTTCAGAAGTTAATCTTTCACATGTTAAAGTTTGATCTCTATAGCTAACAAACATGGTTTTAAGATATCTTCTCAACTCATTAATATCATCAGTATGAAAAGCATAAGTAGTCTGAGGTACCTTTGTTTCAGCAGCTTCAGAACTACTCTCAGCACTTTCTTTATCAGCATTTGCCATCAATGCATAGTTTTCCTCACTTTCAGAGTCTGAGGTGTCTGTCCAGCTAATCTGCTTTGTGACAAGAGCCTTGCCTTTGTCACCCTTTACCTTCTTGCAGTCAGAAGATATGTGTCCTTTCTCACCACAGTTATAGCATTTAACATTGGTGTAATCTCCTCTGTCAGACTTTCCTCCTCTGCCTTCAGATCTTCTGAAATTCTTTTTATCAGAACTTATGCCTTTCCTGGAAAACTTCTTTCCCTTCCTGAACTTTCTGTATGCAATCTTTGTGATTCCTTTCACCATAAGAGCACACAGCTTCATCATCTCCTCATCAGCATCAGTCTCAGGCAAGCTTTCAGAATCTGAGTCATCATTACTCTCAGAACTTGATGACTCAGTATTAGACTTTATGAAAAGAGCTTTACCCTTGTCTTTCTTTGAGGAAGCTGCTTTGGGGAATTCTTCTTCAGCCTTAAGAGCAACTGTCCTTGACTTTCCTCATTTCCTCTTGCTTATTTGTTCCATCTCCAGCTCATGAGTCTTGAGCATTCCATAGATTTCGTCAAGAGTTGTTTCATCAAGATTGTAGTTGTCTCTTATTGTCGTTGCCTTCAAATCCCAGCATTCAGGAAGAGCTAACAGGAACTTAAGGTTTGAATCTTCAAGATCATACTCTTTATCAACCAATGACAAATCATTCAAAAGTTTGACAAATCTATCATATAAATCATTCAATGACTCATTAGTCTTTGAGTCAAAGTGTTCATACTCTTGAGTGAGTATTGTCTTCCTGTTCTTCTTAATTGTGTCAGTTCCCTGACACCTTGTTTCCAGAGCATTTCATATCTCCTTAGCAGTCTTGCAGTTGATTACCCTGTTTGACATTACATTATCAATGGCACTATGCAATAAGTGTCGTACCTTAGCATCCTTAGCAATTGATGCTATGTCTTCAGCAGTATAATCACTCTTCTCCTTCGGTACGGTCTTTGCTGCTTCACCTGCAACTGCAACTGCGAGTTTGGTTGGTTTGTGAGGGCCTTCCTTGATTCCATCAAGGTATTCTGGATCTGTTGCTTCCAGGAACATGGTCATCCTTACCTTCCATATGGGATATTCAGATGGTCTTAGTATGGGAACTCTGATGGTCTCATACCGACTCTGAATTTATGTCTTTGGTGGTTCCTCAGTTTTGGTAGGCTTAGTTGGAGTTTCTGTGTCCGACATGATTGTGTTTGGATCTTTAACTGTATGTATGTTAACAGATAGGCTCTGATACCAATTGTTAGGTCACACACACACTGTAGAGGGGGTGAATACAGTGTATAGTACACTCAAATCGAACTTTAAGAACGTAAGTAACAGAAAACAAACTTTATTGAAACAATAAACTTTGTTACAGTATGGAACTGTTACCTCTCAGTGATGAACAAATATCACGAGAGCTGCTAGGGTTACAATGAATAATCTTCTCTAATAATGATAACACTTATAGTGTAAACCCTATATCTGTGTTTATATACTACACAGTTACAAGATAATCGCTAATTGATATGGAATATAATTCTGCTTCCTAAAATATATCAATCAGATATCTTTTCTTCCAAGTATTCCATTTTTTACAGAATTCCTTCTTCATGCATATCTCTTCTTATGTTTATCTTGATCTTCTTTCCTTTAATCAGCTACTATCCTTATCTGATCGTCCTTCAGCACTTAAGTTCTGATATCTATCTTCTGATGATTATCTCCTGATAACATAAGTACTGATATCCTTAAGTCCTGACTTCCAGTATAAGTACTGATCAACAGTTAAGTACTGATTTATCCTGTTCAAGTAAGATCTGAAAGCTAAACATAAAACATATTATCCATGACATTATCAAATATATCTAACAGGCTTTTGTGAAAAGTGGATATCCAACAAAAAATCCTTCATCGACTTTTAGATCAAATTTGGATAGCTGTTCAGGATGAGTCTTAAGAACAAAATACTTGCATCTAAATATATGAAAATACTTCAGATTTGGCTTCTTTTTCTTCACCATCTCATATGGTGTCTTTCCATGCTTGTTGATAAGTGTTGCATTCTGAGTAAAACAAGCAGTCTGCACAGCTTCAACCCAAAAATAGGTTGGTAACTTTGCTTCATCAAGCAAAGTTCGTGCAGCTTCAATAAGAGTTCTATTCTTTCTTTCAACAACTCCATTTTGCTGTGGAGTACCAGGAGCAGAGAATTCCTTCTTTATTTCATGGTCTTTGCAGAACTCTTCCATAATCAAATTCTTGAACTCAGTGCCATTATCACTTCTTATGATTTTCACAGAGTCTTTGACCAATTTATCCAGTTGTTTAACATGATCAATCAAGATAGATGCAGTTTCACTTTTTGTGTGCAAGAAATACACCCATGTATATCTGGTGAACTCATCCACTATGACCATAGCATATTTCTTCTTTGCAATAGACATTACATTCACTGGACCAAATAGATCAACATGTAGTAGGTGATAAGGCTCAAGTATTGATGATTCAGTCTTGCTCTTGAATGAAGATTTTCTTTGGTTTGCCTTTTGACATGAATCACAAAGGCCATCAGGAGCAAATACTGATTTTGGCAGTCCTCTCACAAGATCTTTCTTGACTAGTTCATTTATATTGTTGAAATTTAAATGAGAGAGTTTCTTGTGCCAATTCCAGCTTTCTTCAATTGATGCTCTACTTAACAGATAGATTGCAGAACCATTAGAACTTGTTGAAAGCTTGGCTTCATAAATGTTACCATGCCTGTATTCTTTCAGAACAACTTTGTATGTAGTTTTGCTTACAACTTCACAGTGTTCTTCAAAGAAATCCACATGATAACCTCTGTCACAGATTTGAGTAACACTCAGCAAATTGTGTTTAAGTCCTGAGACAAGACCTACTTTTTCAATGATGACATTCCCAAGATTGATATTGCCATATCCCAGAGTTTTTCCAATGTTGCCATCTCCATAAGAAACACCTGGGCCAGCTTTCTCCACAAAGTCTGATAGTAAGGCTTTATTTCCAGTTATATGTCCTGAACATCCACTGTCCAAAACTAGGATGTTTTTCCTGTTGCCCTACAATCACAAAGATCACTAATTATTAGTTTTAAGGACCCAGACTTGCTTGGATCCTTTGGCCTTATTAAGTTTGTTAACATTTGCAGCGGATTTAACATCAGAGTTTATGTTAACAGTTTTCTTATCAGAATTTACAATATCAGATTAGAACTTACACTAGAAGGAATAATGCTAACTTTCTTTAAAGAAGGTTTTATGTGATAATAATCATAGTATAAACTATGATATTCCTTACAAGTATAAATGGAATGCCATAAACTACCACAATGAAAACAAGGATTTTGTGGCCTATATCTAACAGACTGACTCTTAACTCCTGACTTTGAAGGTAAGGAGTTTATGTTCTTATTCTTCCTGCAAAAAGAAGCCAGATGGTTAGAATTTCCACAGTTATAACATTTCTTTCTAGGAGCATTAGGAATAGGCTTATAATCACTGCTTTTATTTACACCTTCCTTTCCATTCCTATTTTTCCTAGGTGGCTTTACCTTGTTTACATTCTTAACATCTTTCAGCTTATGCTTAAGCTGCTTCTTAGTCATTAAGCCTATGTTAACTTCAGTTGGCATATCATGTTTTGGTTTGTCAGAAGTTAATTTCTCTTTAACTTCTGATTTATCAATATCAGACTTTACATCTACAAACTTAACAGGATTTACCTTTGGCTTTTGTTTAACAACTATAGGCTCAATTTCCACAGTTCCTTTATCATTCTCATCATCTCCATAACCTAAACCCTCTTTCCAGTTTCCACTACTTAAAAAATTCTGAGTTGTTCTGCCAGAGTTAGTCCAAGTCCTGATAATCTCTTTTTCCTTTTCTAACTCAGTTTTTAGAGATTCATTCATTTTAAGTACTTCATCCCTAACATAAAAGGCATCATCTCTATCTTTCTGAGTTTGATGGAACATGACTAACTCTTTTTCTAAATAATCATTCCTCTTTTTATAAGCAAGATTTTCAGAAGTTAATCTTTCACATGTTAAAGTTTGATCTCTATAACTAATGAACATGGTTTTAAGATATCTTCTCAACTCAGTAATATCATCAGTATGAAAGGCATATGTAGTTTGAGGTACCTTTAACTCAGCAGCATCAGAACTACTATCAGCATTTGCCATTAAGGCATAGTTCACCTCACTTTTAGAATCTGAAGTGTCTGCCCAGCTTTTCTTCTTTGTAACAAGTGCCTTGCCTTTGTCACTCTTCACTTTCTTGAAATCAGGAGATATATGACCTTTCTCACCACAGTTGTAGCATTTGACATTTGAGTAATCTCCTCTGTAAGACTTTCCTCCTTTGCCTTCAGATTTTCTGAAACCCTTCTTATCAGAACTTGCACCTTTCCTGGAAAATTTCTTTCCCTTTCTGAATTTCCTGTATGCAATCCTTGTGATTCCTTTCACCATAAGAGCACACGGCTTCATCATCTCTTCATCAGGATCCATCTCAGGTAAGCTTTCAGTTTCCGAGTTATCATCACTATCAGAGCTTGATGACTCAGTATTAGACTTTGTGATGAGAGTTTTTCCCTTTCCTTTTCTTGAGGAAGCTACTTTGGGGACATCCTCCTCAGCCTTAAGAGCAACTGTCCTTGACTTTCTTCCATTCCCCTTGCTTCTTTGTTCCATCTCAAGTTCATTAGTCTTGAGCATCCCATAAATTTCATCAAAAGTTGTTTCATCAAGAACATATTTGTCTCTTATAGTGGTGGCCTTCAAATCCCAACTTTCAGGAAGAGCTAACAGGAATTTAAGATTTGAATCTTCAAGTTCATATTCCTTGTCCACCAGTGACAGATCATTCAAGAGTTAGACAAATCTGTCATATAATCCAGTTAATGACTCATCAGGTTTTGAGTCAAAGTGCTCATACTCTTGAGTGAGTATAGTCCTTTTGTTCTTCTTAATTGAATCAGTTCCCTGACATCTTGTTTCCAAGGCATCCCATATCTCCTTTGCGGTCTTGCAGTTGATTACCCTGTTTGACATGACATTATCAATGGCACTATGCATCAAATGTCGTACCTTTGCATCCTTAGCAATATATGAGATATCTTCAGCTGTATATTCACTTTTCTCCTTTGGTACTGTCTGTGCTGGCTGATCTGCAACTACAACAGAGAGCTTGGTTGGCCTTCCAGAAACATAGACATCATCACCTTCCATATAGAATACTCAGAAGGTTTCAATATGGGAACCCTACTAGTCTCATATCGATTATGGATTTGAGTCTTTGGAGTTTCTTCAGTTTTGGTGGGCTTGGTTGGAGTTTGTGCTTCTTCAGACATGATTGTTTTTGGATCTTTATTAAATGTATCTTAACAGGTTGCTCTGATACCACTTGTTAGGTCACACACACTGTAGAAGGGGGTTGAATACAGTGTTTACTACAATCAAATCAAATTAAAGAACACAAGTAACAGAACACAGATTTTATTCAACACAATAAACTCTGTTACAATATGGAACTGTCCTCTCTCAGTGATGAACAAATTATCATGAGAGCTGCTAGGGTTACAAAGAATAATAATCTCGATTAAGATAATATATTTAGTGTAAACCCTATGTTTGTGTTTATATACTACACAGTTACAAGATAATCTTCTAATTGATATTGAATATAATTTTGCTTCCTAAAATATATCAATCAGTTATCTTTCCTTCCAAGTATTCTATTCTTCATAAAATTTCTTCTTCATGCATATCTCTTCTTGCGTTTGTCTTGATATTCTTTCCTTTCAATCAGCCGTCTTCCTTATCTGAAAGTCTCCTTAAGTCCTAATATTATCTCCTAATAAATATCTTCTGATAACTTAAGTTCTGATATCTTAAGTACCGACTTCAGTATAAGTACCGATTTCCAGTTAAGTACTGATTTCTCCTGTTAAGTAAGATCTGAAAACTAAACACAAATCATCATTAGACATGACATCACAAATATATCTAACAGTATCAGAGCCTTAGGTTATCAAATCTTGGAAATGATAGGATGTAAAATACGTAGACATAAGGATAATAAATAATCAATTAGAGCTCAAGTCGAGTTCGTCGTCAGGCTACATGGGTAGTCTTGACAAGGCAAGAACATGCAGAACATTTGAGGATAGTCTTAGAAATCTTGAGGAATGAGAAATTATATGCCAAGTTCTCGAAATGCGAGTTTTGGTTAAAGAAAGTTCAGTTCTTAGGGCATGTG
Organism: Apium graveolens; assembly: GCF_009905375.1. NCBI lineage: Eukaryota > Viridiplantae > Streptophyta > Magnoliopsida > Apiales > Apiaceae > Apium > Apium graveolens. The sequence goes on from NW_027419001.1 coordinate 12,552, forward strand.
GTGAGTAGCAAAAGAGTTTTAGTTGACCCTGCCAAGATAGAGGCGGTATCCAATTGGTAAAGACCAACTACCCCAACAGAGGTTAGGAGTTTTGTGGGTTTAGTAGGATATTACCGGAGATTCGTGCAAGACTTTGCCAAGATAGCCGACCCACTGACTAGACTTACCCGGAAAAGGGAAAAGTTTGTATGGACAGAGAAATATGAGGAAAGCTTTCAGGAACTGAAAAGGAGACTGGTGTCAGCACCAGTGCTCGCTCTTCCCGGTGGAAAGGGAGAGTTTGTGATATACAGTGACACATCACATAAAGGACTAGGATATGTGCTTATGCAGCACGGAAAGGTTATCGCATATGCCTCTCGGCAGTTGAAGGAGTATAAGATCAGATACCCAACACACAATCTAGAATTAGCAGCCATAGTGTTTGTCCTAAAAATTTGGAGGCACTACCTGTACGGCGAGAAATGCGAGATTTACACAGACCATAAGATCCTCAAATATATTTTTACTCATAAAGAACTAAACATGAGACATAGGAGGTGGTTAGAATTGATTAAGGACTACGACTGTGAAATTTTGTATCACCCGGGTAAAGCCAATGTGGTAGCAGACGCCCTCAGTAGAAAAGAGAGACTCAAAATGATGATGACATCTGAGGAGTTAGTTAAAGAGTTCGAAAAGATGGAAATTGACGTGAGAATAACTGGTAAAGGAACAGAAGGATTATTTAAGATTAAGCTAGTGTCGGAACTGACTGAAAAGATACGAGTGTGTCAGGAAAAGAAGATGAATGAAGAAAGAGAAACATTGACCGATGAGGAATTCAGATGCGAGGAGGATGAGAAAGGGATTATGAGGTATGCATCCTGAATTTGGATTCCTAATGTGCAAGAGTTAAAAGATGAGCTGCTGCACGAAGGGCACAGCTCCAGATATTCGATCCACCCAGGAAGTATGAAAAATGTACCGTGACCTTAAGGAATATTATTGGTGTCCTAACATGAAAAGAGAAGTAGCATAGTGGGTCAGCAAGTGCTTGACATGCCAAAGAGTGAAGGTTGAACATCAGCGACCGAGTGGACTATTACGGCCCCTGGAAATTCTGGAATGGAAATGGGAGCATATAGCCATGGATTTTGTGACAGGCCTACCAAGAACGAAAACCAATCACGATGCCATATGGGTTATCATAGATAGACTGACCAAGTCCGCGCACTTCCTGCCGATCAACGAAACGTACACAGTAGACAAGCTAGTGGATATCAACTTGAAGGAAATTATAGTGAGACACGGCGTTCCTGTTGCCATAGTGTCAGATAGAGACCCAAGGTTTAATTCCCGATTTTGGAGAAGCTTCCGGGAGTGTGTAGGCACCAGACTAAATATGAGTACCGCTTACCACCCCCAAACTGATGGGAAAAGTGAAAGGACTATTCAGACCCTAGAAGATATGCTGAGAGTATGTGTTATCGACTTTAAATGGAATTGGTTAATATCCGGGATATATTGTGTAATTATTTTCGCAAGTAAATAATTATTATATGTGTTCAGTATCTATTCTGTGAATTAATTGTTAAGTGTTATCTGTGTTTGGATATTTAAAAATAATATTAATTGAGTATTTTAATTTTTATATGTCCAAAATAAAATATAGATAATTGTCATATCTTCCTAATTATTTTTATGTTGATTTATGAATTTATAGGAATCATATGAATTTTATAAAATCTTTTTCCGGGTATTTAAAATCTATTTTATAAAAATGGGAACCAACCGACTTCATCCGTTTTTACGTTTTTAGAACCCGAAACTCTTCTGAGAACTCCTTCCTAACCTAATTGCAATATTCCGAGCATTTTTCATGTTTTGACTTTTTCGATCCGGCGTACGGTTTGTCCTGCGCGGGTCCCAGCGCAACATTTTCGATACAATATTCGTTTCGGTAAATCAATAAAACTCGTATTTTCGATAAACGGGAGCTTTTTATTAAATTATCACAATTATCACCTCGTAATACGTGTAACCAGGTGTTGATACCAAGACCGCAGTACAAATTGTACTGATTTGGATAATTATCCCGAAAACCGATACCGTTTGGATCAGTTTTTACAAATAAACGTACCGTTTTATATCTGGAATGATCCAACGGGATACCAATTTTCCGTAAATATAAATAGCCTTTTACTTTATTTTATTTCGTATCAAAAAATCATTTGCAATCAGTAATTATATAAATTTCCAGAGAAAATTCATATATTCATATAATCTTCTGAGAATCAAACCCACAATCGGGGGTGTTACCGGAGTCCGTTTGAAAAGCTCGAGTACTCAATCCAAAGGTCTTGAGGTGTTCTATCAGATTCTGTGTTCCAAATCACTGCAGAAATCAAGAAGAGGCAAGACGTAGGAAAGGGAAATAGGTAGTTGAAGAGTAAGACGGTTGTGATTGGAAGCGAGTGCAGTGTAGTAAGCTAATACCAGGCAAGTGTTCTGAACTTTCTCGAGATATTGTAGTAATTGATAGTCCTGTTTTATATTGCAAGTGCTTTGAAGCACTGAACCCTAAACCCTGATTCCAGTTTTGATCTTGAGCCGTAAACCTGATTCTTTCTAAACCATTGATTGTTGAACACCCAGATACGAACCACAAATAAACGATACTACTCCACAAATACATATAAACTAAATACCAAACACTAAACTGATTTACTTACATACTCAAACCATTGTATCCTATGTTTTGAAAGACCAAATCCTTGAAAACCCTGAAACATTGATTCATGGTTATCCAATTCTTTCATTACCTAGCATCCAAGCTTTGAAAATGTTCCTTTGACCCTTATGCAGATTGAAACCATTTCATTATTGAACATCCAATGTTGTTAATGATTCTGTTTATTGTTTATTGTTGCTTATTCTGTTATTATGTTAGAATTGGATTGTTTTTATAAAATTGTGGACCAGATTCGTGGTCAGACCATATAATGGTCAAGTTAGGCCAATGTGTGCCTTGGATCCAGTAGTTAGAGCAGTGTTGTGTGCTTTGCTCGGGGTTAGTGCGTGATTGATCAGCAGCCTAACCTTGGTTTTTAAAATGAAAATATAATATTCAATTCTAAATCATAATCCATTGTTCACTTGATATCATAACCATATTCACCAGATGATCATTATTCTCAATTTTATCATTGTGACTTGTTGAGCAAGTTAGCTCATTTGTGCGATGTTGTTTATGCTCTTTTCCAGTTAAAAAGGAACCAGTTGGTAGCAAGGATCCCCAGTCCAGCGTGAGAGCTAGGGGTTCAGGTTGATCAAGTTGAGCTAGTAGGCTTCTTTTGGGATAATTTAAGTTTGTAAAAGTTTGTAATAATGTTTAATACTCAGTTATGAGTTGGATAGTTGGGATTTGAACGGTTTGTAATATAAGTAGATGTGTTTGGCTTGTGTACATACTTTAACCTGTTGCGGTCCATGGTAGTTGGTAAGCAGGGTCACTGCATATTATTATTATCTTTATTATTGTTATAAGCAGGTTATAAATAGTGTGTGTATGTCTGGACCCCAAACTTCTGACCCGGGTTTGGAGGGCGCCACAATTGGAATGATCACTTACCCCTGATCGAATTTGCCTACAACAGTAGCTATCACGCTAGCATAGGAATGCCTCCGTATGAAGCTCTTTACGGAAGGAGATGCCGCTCTCCCCTATGTTGGGATGAGGGTGGATAACACAAGATAATAGGACCCGAATTAGTCCAGCAAACCAGGAAGATGGTGGGACTCCTTAGGAAGAGACTGGCAGCAGCTCAAGACAAACAAAAGAAGTACGCCGACCAGACCAGAAAAGATAGAGAATACGAAGTAGGGGATTCAGTGTTGTTGAAGGTATCTCCATGGAAGGGAGTAATGAGGTTTGGAAAGAAATGGAAGATGAGTCCCAGATTCATAGGACCCTTTGAAATTTTGAGGAGAATAGGACATCTAGCTTACGAGCTCGCCTTGCCTCCTAATCTACAACAAGTGCACAACGTGTTCCACGTGTCAATGCTAAGGAAATACCATGCCGATGCGCGACATGTGATAGAGTATAAACAAGTAAATTTGCAACCAGAGCTAACCTACCTTGAGCAACCGATAAGAGTAATGGACCAAAAAGAACAAGCACTGAGGAACAAGACTGTGAAGCTGGTTAGAATCTTATGGAGAAATCAAAATGTTGAAGAGTCAATTGGGAACTAGAAGACGCTATGAGGAATAGATATCTCCACCTATTTTCTAATTGATTCCGGGACGGAATCCTTATTAGAGGGGAAGACTGTAATAACTCAAACTTTTTAGACTTTGTAAAAACGCTTATGAATAGTAACCCTGACAGACGGGAAAAACTTTTTAGCCCACACTATGTTCTGCATGAGAAATTGAGTTTCGAAGTTGATAACATGATTATACGTACCAAATGAGTGTATGTAAATGTTATTAGTTTTCGAAGAAAATGAACTTTGAAAAATGACCGTATTTACGAACCATCGAGGATTACGGGAATCAATATGTAATTAAGAATTTAAAACCTTACGGATTTATATCCAAGAACGATACTTCAAAACATTAAGAATGAATACGAAAGGATTTACACCGTGAACCGTTTACGAGAAATTATTACGAAGACGATTAAGCGACCGAACAAACGCGTAAACGAATAAATAAACGTATCGAACTAAATAACTAAACTAATTAACCATGGTAAGAAACTAACCATGGTTAAATCATCAAATAGTAACCTAGCTATATAGGATTGATAACCTAAAGCTAGAAATAGTAAACTAAAGCCTAAAACCAAGTAGATTAGCTTGTAACCTAAGAAACTAGCATGATTTGTTCAAAGATATGCCAACATACTCTAGTTCTAGGACATATGTTAGAAGATATACAAATCAAATACAATCTTATGCAAGAAGCATTCAAGAAACACAACACAAAATTCTCTCACTCCCCATTTTCTTCTTCTATTCGGCCAAGCTCTAAAAAGGAAGGAAATCAAATTCAAAAACCTCTCTTCTAGTCATGGCAAAATTCCCTCATTAATTCCTAAGCTTCTTACATCCTAAAATAAGGTAAGATAAATTTTTAAGCTCATTTTATCAAGATTTTATAGGTGAAATAAATTCAAGAAAGATGAGAATAAATAGTATGAATAGTAACTTTTCTTTGGTTTCTTGATTTTAATGGTTGATTTAGGTTCCAAAAACCCTACCAAGCACTCCCAATACTTCACTATAATCAAGAGTATTGTGGAAAAACCCAAAGGTTGAAGAGTCAACCTGGGAGTTAGAAAATGATATGAGAGAAAAATACCCTCATTTGTTTTCTTAGGAGATTCTGAGGACAGAATCCTTTTAAGGGGGGAAGGATGTAATATCCGGGATGTATCGTATAATTATTTTTGATATTATTATGTGTGCCCAGTATCTATTCTATGAGTTAATTGTTAAGTGTTATCTGTACTTGAATATTCAAAAATAATATTAATTGAGTATTTTAATTTTTATATGTCTAAAATAAAATATAGATAATTGTTATATCTTCCTAATTATTTTTATGTTGATTTATGGATTTATAAGAATTATATGAAATTTCTAAAATCTTTTTCCGGGTAATTAAAATCTATTTTATAAAAACGGGAACCAACCGACGTCAACCGTTGTTACGTTTTTGGAACCCGAAACTCTTTCGAGAACTCCTTCCTAACCTAATTGTAATATTCTGAGCATTTTCCATGTTTCGACTTTTTCGATCCGGCTTACGGTTTGTCCTGCGCGGGTCCCGGCGCAATATTTTCGATATAATATTCGTTTCGGTAAATCAATAAAACCCGTATTTTCGATAAACGGGAGCTTTTTATTAAACTATCCCAATTATCACTTCGTAATACGTGTAACCAGGCGCTGAGACCAAGACCGCAGTACAAATTGTACTGATTTGGATAATTATCCCGAAAACCGATACCGTTTGGATCAGTTTTTACAAATAAATGTACCGTTTTATATCCAGAATGATCCAACGGGATACAAATTTTCCATAATTATAAATAGCCTTTTACCGTATTTTATTTCGTATCAAAATCATTTGCAGACAGATAATTATATAATTTTCAGAGAAAAGCCCTAATTTCTTAAAACTGTTCAAAGAATCAAACAGCAAAACGAAGGCGTTACCGATCTCTGTTTTCAAAGCTTGAGTAACCAAAACGAAGGATTTGAGGTGTTCTATCAGATTCTGAGCTTTATTTCACTGCAGAAATCAAGGTTATTTTTCTAAAAAATTATTTATTTTCGAATTTATTTTATTAAAAATATGAATTTTTGTTCGGATGATTGTTTGTATTATTTGATGATTGCATGTTGTAGAGCTTGTTTTCCTGATGATTTTCATATGTCATACGTCTGATTTGGAGTTCAATAACATGTTCAAATTTGAGTTTAATTTTCGAATTTCAAAATTAGGGTTTATAACCCGTATGAATGTTCTTAATTGAAATTTGGGGGTTTCTTATTCTGTGATAGATTGATGTTGTGTTATAGTGGGTTGTGTTCTCTGTAAAATTTGCAATCTAGTCGTATAAGTTTCATGAACCAACGAGGTCTGTAGAGAAGGGAGTTGTGTTTTGAAGTTTTCCGATGTTCGCCGGAAACTGGAAAACTTCACGGCCAAATTCCGGCCAACTCAGGGATTGTTAGGATGAATTGATTGCATGGTTGTGTTCCTGATGTTGTGTAGATGTGATCTGGAGGTGTTGGTGGGGTGAGGACGCCGGGAACGTGTTCTCCGGCCACCCCCGACTTTTTCCGGCGACTGGACTGCAAAATTGCAGTTTGGTCCCTGCGGTTTTGAAAACGATGCAGTTTGGTCCCTTTAGTTTCCAGACTTTGCAAATTTAGGATTCCTGTTTATAAAATGTTTAAAAATCATATTTCTTATTTATTTTTATTATAAAAATTCGTTTTAAATTTCTGAAAATTCTAAAAATTATTATTTTAATTCCGAAAATTATTTTTTATTCATAAATAAATCTGAATTAATTAGTTAATTAATTTCAGTTAATTTTTAATTGATTAATTAGTCAATTAATTCGAAAATTAATTGATTAATTGATTTAATTAATTATTAATTGATTTTTAATTAATTATTTAATTAGATTTAATTATTTAAAAATTGATTTAAAAATTCCGAAAAATAGTTTCGAGCTTTAAAATATTATTCTAAATTATTTCCAAGGCTCGATAATTATTCTAAAATTGTTTCGGAGCCAGAATTGGCCAACCGAACCCTGTTTATTATTCCGAAATTGGTCCAACGACCCGTTTTAATTCCGAAAAATGTTTTAAAAATCATTTTAAATACCCGAAAGCATATTTATGACCCGAGACTTCTTTATAGATGATATGTCATTGATTACGTGATGTATTATGTGTTATACGTGACCTGTTGTTTGACTATCGGTCTATATATTCAGTGTTTACTTGGTTATTGCATAGATTTCAATCCGTTAATCGGATTTGGGTAAAATGAAGGGTAGATAGAAGTATGTGTTGAATAGAATCCTGTGAGTTGATGATTGATAGATGCTTATGATATGTGAGCAGAAGAGGCAAGGCGTAGAAAAGGGAAACAGGTAGTTGAGGAGTAAGACAATTGTGATTGAAAGCAAGTGCAGGATAGTAAGCTAATATCAGGCAAGTGTTCTGAACTTTCTCGAGATATTGTAGTACTTGATAATCCTGTGATATTGCAAGTGCTTTGAAGCACAGAAACCTAAATCCTGATTTCAGTTATTGTCCTTGAGCCATGAATCATATTCTTTCTAATCCATTGACTATTGTATACACAAACAAGAACCACAAATCTACGAGACTACTCCACAAATACATACAAACTAAATACCAGACACTGAACTGAATTATTATATACTCAATCCATGATATCTTATGCTTTGAAAGACCAAATCCTTGAAACCCTGAAACGTTGTTTCCTTTGTTATCCAATTCTTTCATTACCCAGCATTCAAGCTTTAAAAGTACCTTGTTGATCCTTACAAGGATTTAAACCCTTTCATTGTTAAACATTTATTGTTGTTAATGATTTCGGTTATTGTTTATTATTACATATTCTGTTATTATGTTAGAATTGGATTGTTTTTATAAAATTGTGGACCAGATTCGTGGTCAGACCATATAATGGTCAAGTTAGGCCAATGTGTGCCTTGGATCCAGTAGTTAGAGCAATGATGTGTGCCTTGCTCGAGGTTAGTGCGTGACTGATCAGCAGCCTAACCTTGGTTTTTAAATTAAAAGTATAATATCCAATTCTAAATCATAATCCATTGTTCACTTGATATCATAAACATATTCACCTGATGATCATTATTCTCAGTTTTGTCATTGTGACTTGCTGAGCTAGTTAGCTCATTTGTGCGATGTTGTTTATATTCTTTCCAGTTAAAAAGGAACCAGTTGGTAAAGAGGATCCCTAGTCCAGCGCGAGAGCTAGGGGTTCAGGTTGAGAAAGCTGAGCTAGTAGGCTTCTTTTGGGATAAGTTAAATTTGTAAAAGTTTGTAATAATGTTTAATACTCAGTTTGAGTTTGAATAGTTGGGACTTGAACGGTTTGTAATATATTAGTGTGTTTGGCTTGTGTGCATACTTTAACCTGTTGCGGTCCGTGGTGGTTGGTAAGTAGGGTCACTGCATATATTATTATTATCTTTATTATTGTTATAAGCAGGTTATAATTAAGGTGTGTGTGTGGACCCCAAACTTCTGACCCGGGTTTGGAGGGCGCCACAGGTTTGGAATTAGAGCTACAGGTTATAAGTCACTGACACTAGCCTAGGTTAACGGGAATGGGTAGAGGGTTAGGATTAGAAGTAAGGTATAGGATGATAGAACGTCGAGAGGTTGAGTGTTATGGTATAACCGGTATTAGTATAGTTTGCGCCGTGGTACGAGATTCTTATATTACGATATAATTTCAGATAGGAGAGATGGCCGACTCTTTTATTCCCGTATCAGCTGATCACTTAGAGCCTTCAGTTGGAGTGCCGTTTTCGTATCCACGTCCTGTTGTTCCACCAGCATTGGCTATTCTACCTCCACCTGTGTTGCAGCCCGTACCACTGCAGGCTATTCCACCTCCAGGCATGAGGCCACCTGTCAGAGGACCCCCACCTGCTGATTCAGGCTTTACTAGTCATTCAGTCACAGGAGTACCTTTCCAGTTCTCTTCCTATCCTGTTCTATATCATCAGTTTGAGGCTTGCCTTATGGAGCAGCGATTCCTACAGGGTCAGATCCAGGAGTTATTGCATATCATGCGTACCAGAGAGATGGGGAGTGGTGAGAGGCGGCTTAGGGAGAGGCTTCAGGCGTTTCGCAGAACAGCTGCTGTGAGGATTGCTGAGGCTACACATGAGGACATCACCCCTGATTTCCTAGTAGAGTGGGCTAAGTGGATCCTAGAGGAGCTTGAGGAGATAGGAGGTCCAGATTTTCCATGAGTTAGAGATTCTGAGATGGAGATGCTGAGCAGTGTTGTTATGGTTATGTAGTATGGACAGTATTGTGTAGTGTGTATCAGAAGACTTTTGAGTTGTATTTATAGACTAGCGATGCTGACTAGTGAGTAGGTTGTTGTACCCTTTTTGCTTTGACTTTCGAAGCGTCTTTACGCTTGTACTACCCTAAAACTTTTGATCTATATATATCAGTACATTTTTCCTTTCCAGCACTGTCATTTATTTTATTGCACCTGTTTTACCTTACCTTATTTATTGCACCAGTTATACCTTGTAATACCATGTGCCCTGTTTTCCATAACTGTTTATATTCTGTAAAGAAGCATGCAATTTACTTAGTTACAACTGTTTTCAAAAAGAGATATTTCTATTTCACAAAACTTTTCTTTTATACAAAGATTTGATTCAAAAGCTAAATAAATTGATTGATTCTTTACAGAGAATGCCTCCCAGAAGAAATACCCGCACCAACACCCAGAATGAAGAAACCAACAACAATAATAACCAAAATGATATAAACCATAATGTGAACCCAGGACCCATGGACCCAGCAATAGCCCAGATTCTTCAAATCTTGGCCCAACAAACAGTTCACCTCGCACAACAATAGCAGAGACAGACCAATCCCCAGGTAACTTTCAAAACTTTTCAGGCAATAAACCCACCAGAATTCAAGGGTTCCTTAGAGCCAATTGAAGCAAATGTTTGGTTAAAAGAAATAGAAAAGGCATTTGCCTTAGTGAAAGTGAAAGAGGAACAGAAGGTTGAGTTTGCAAGTTACTATCTGAAGAATGAGGCCACCTATTGGTGGGAAATGGTGAAGACATTGGAAGGCACAGATGTTATTAGTTGGGAAAGGTTCAAGGAATTGTTTTTAGAAAAGTATTTTCCTCAGTTTGTTCAGGATCAAATGGAGCTGAAGTTTTTAGAGTTAAAGCAAGGGAATATGTCGGTAACAGATTATGAGGGGAAGTTTGAGGAATTGTCAAGGTATGTGCCGTCGTATGTTGATACTGATAGAAAGAAAGCTAAGAGATTCCAGCAAGGCTTGAAGCCATGGATCAGAGGGAAGGTAGCTATTTTTGAATTGGATACCTATGTCGGGGTTGTACAGAAAGCTGTGATCGCAGAGACAGAGAGTGAGATGTTCCAGAAAGATAAGGAAAGCAAGAAAAGGAAAGTTGAGGGAAGTGAGGGTCAGTCACAAACAGGGAAGTTTCCAAATTTTAAGAAGGGCAAGTTTCAGCCAGGGAGAAATTTTAATTTCAGGAGACAAAATGTAGGATACGGAGGCCAGGGCAATCATTCAGCTAATGTGAATCAGCCGAATCAGTTGAGATTAACTTTTCCAGATTGTCAAGTATGTGGAAAGAAGCATGGAGGAGTTTGTAACAAGTTGAATGTGGTATGTTTTAAATGCAACCAGAAAGGGCACTACTCGAGGGACTGCCAAAATCAGCCAGCAAGAGAGCCAGTGAATAAGGATCAGCCTATCCGGAATCCAGCAGTGAAGGTTCTATTCATTGGATTTACATGCTTTAAATGTGGGAAGCCAGGACATATGGCCAGGGATTGCAAGACACCAGCCCCAGTTAGTAATGCATTTAGGATTATGGGATCTACCCCAACAGTGAATGAGACTCCGAGAGCTAGAGTTTTTGACATGTCGGTGAAGGATGCGATCCAGGATACGGATGTCGTGGCAGGTACGCTTAATGTGAACTCTTTATGTGCCAAAGTGTTAATAGATTTGGGAGCAACTCGATCGTTTGTTTCACAAGATTTTGTTAGTAAATTAAATTGTCCAGTTGAGTGCTTAAATGAGATAATGACTGTGGAGTTAGCAAATCAAGAACGTGTAGCTGTGAATCAAGTTTGTGAGAATTGTGAGGTTGAGATTTTTGGTAGTAAGTTTTGTGTAGATTTGATACCATTTAAGTTAGGAGAATTTGATGTGATATTAAGGATGGATTGGTTATCTAAGCATGATGCTCAGATAGATTGTCGAAATAAGAAAGTAATGGTGAAAATGCCAGACGAAAGAATAGTAACGTTCAAGGGACAGAAGCAGGTAAAGAAGTTCTTAACGATGATTCAAGCCAAGAAGTTACTACGGCAAGGATGCGAGCATTTCATAGCATATGTGATCGACAAAAGTCAGGAGCCAGCAAAACTTGAAGATATTCCAGTTGTAAATAAATTTCCAGACGTATTTCCCGACGAGTTACCAGGACTTCCTCCAGATAGAGAAATTGAATTTGCAATTGACTTAGCACCTGGAACAGAACCAATATCCAAGGCCCCGTATAGAATGGCGCCCGTTGAGATGAAAGAGTTAGCAAAGCAATTGCAAGAGCTGTTAGAGAAAGGAGTAATTAGACCCAGCGTATCCCCGTGGGGTGCACCGGTATTATTTGTCAAGAAGAAGGATGGAAGCATGAGACTGTGCATCGACTATAGGGAGCTCAACAAGTTGACGATCAAGAATAAGTATCCGTTACCCAGAATTAATGATTTGTTTGACCAATTGAAGGGAGCCAAGTATTTCTCCAAAATCGATTTAAGATCGGGATATCATCAACTAAAGATCAAGCCAGAAGATATACCAAAAACAACTTTCAGAACAAGGTATGGGCATTACGAGTTTTTAGTGATGTCTTTTGGATTGACCAACGCCCCAGCAGCGTTTATGGACCTGATGAATAGAATTTTCAAAGAGTATTTGGATAAGTTTGTTATTGTGTTTATAGACGATATTTTAATCTATTCAAAGACGGAAAAGGATCATGCGGAACATGTGAGAACGGCTTTGGAGATTTTAAGGAAAAAGAAGTTATATGCTAAATTGTCGAAGTGTGAGTTTTGGCTACAGGAAGTTCAGTTCTTAGGACACATAGTCAGTAACGAAGGGATCAAAGTGGACCCGACAAAGATCGAAGCAATTATGAATTGGGAGAGACCGAGAACACCCACTGAGGTAAGAAGTTTCTTGGGATTGGCAGGATATTATCGACGATTCGTTCAGAATTTCTCAAGGATTGCCACACCATTAACAAAGCTTACACGAAAGAATGAAAAGTTTATATGGAATGACAAGTGCGAAGAAAGTTTCCAGGAGTTGAAGCGGAGATTAATCACGGCACCTGTTTTGTCACTTCCAGACGATCAAGGGAATTTCGTAATTTATAGCGATGCTTCTCATAAAGGATTAGGATGTGTTTTAATGCAGCACGAAAAGGTGATTGCATATGCGTCAAGACAATTGAAACCACACGAACAAAAGTATCCTACTCATGACTTGGAGCTAGCAGCTATAGTTTTTGCTTTGAAGATTTGGAGACATTATTTGTATGGAGAAAAGTGTGAGATTTTCACGGATCACAAAAGTTTGAAATATATATTTACCCAGAAGGAACTTAATATGAGGCAAAGGAGATGGTTAGAATTGATCAAAGATTATGATTGCTCGATTAATTATCATCCTGGTAAGGCGAACGTGGTGGCAGACGCGTTAAGTCGGAAGGAAAAGTTAAATGAGTTATCAGTACCTGAGGATATATATATAAGGAATTTCAGAAATTGGAATTGGAAATTAGAGTTTGCGAACCTGAGGAAGCGAAAGTGTACAGTATGACTTTCCAGCCGGAGTTGTTGGAGAAAATAAAGAAATGTCAGAAAGATGTAATGGATCAAGATATAAATCGTTTGGTAGGTGAAGAATTATGCACGCAGAAGGATGATCAAGGTATTTTGAGATTTTCATCTAGAATCTGGATTCCACCAGTGACGGAGTTAAAGAATGAAATTTTACAAGAAGCACATAGTTCAAGATATTCCATCCATCCAGGGAGTACCAAAATGTACAGAGATTTAAAGAAGAATTATTGGTGGCCAGATATGAAGAGGGAAATTACGGAATGGGTTAGCAAATGTTATACCTGTCAGAGAGTTAAAGCAGAGCATCAAAGACCAAGCGGATTGCTACAGCCATTGGAGATTCCAGAGTGGAAGTGGGAACATATTACCATGGATTTCATAGTTTGATTACCAAGGACAAGGGCTAATCATGATGCCATTTGGGTTATAGTGGATAGACTTACCAAGTCAGCTCATTTTCTGCCTATAAATGAAAGATTTTCGCTCGACAAGTTGGTCCATATGTACCTAAAAGAAATTATAGTTCGTCATGGAGTTCCAGTGTCTATCGTATCTGATCGAGATCCAAGGTTTAATTCAAGATTCTGGAAGAGTTTTCAAGAATGTTTGGGAACAAGACTGAATATGAGTACAGCTTATCACCCACAAACGGATGGCCAAAGTGAAAGAACGATCCAGACAATCGAGGATATGTTACGTGTTTGTGCGATTGATTTCAAAGGAAGTTGGGACGAACATTTACCTCTGGTAGAGTTTGCTTACAACAACAGTTATCATGCCAGCATTGGAATGCCACCCTATGAAGCCCTTTATGGACGCAAATGTAGATCTCCAATATATTGGGACGAAGTAGGAGAACGCAAGATACTTGGACCTGAACTGGTACAGCAGACAAAAGAAGTTGTTGAACTTATCCAGAAAAGATTAATAGCCGCTCAAAATCGTCAGAGGAAATATGCAGACCAATCAAGGAAAGACATGGAATTTGAAGAAGGAAGATTGGTATTACTGAAAGTATCACCATGGAAAGGACTAACGAGGTTTGGAAAGAAAGGGAAGCTAAGCCCAAGATATGTCGGACTTTTTGAGACCCTAAAGCGCGTTGGCAAAGTAGCTTACGAATTGGCATTACCTCCGCACATGGAGCACATTCACAATGTTTTTCATGTATCGATGCTCAAGAAATATAATCCAGACTCCAGGCATGTAATAGAATATGAGCCAATAGAGCTTCAGGCAGATTTATCATATGTAGAGAGTTCGATAGAGATTTTAGAGGCAAGAGAGAAAGTATTGAGAAATAAAGTGGTAAAGTTAGTAAGAGTATTGTGGAAAAACCCAAAGGTTGAAGAGTCAATCTGGGAGTTAGAAAATGATATGAGAGAAAAATACCCTCATTTGTTTTCTTAGGAGATTCTGAGGACAGAATCCTTTTAAGGGGGGAAGGATGTAATATCCGGGATGTATCGTATAATTATTTTTGATATTATTATGTGTGCACAGTATCTATTCTATGAGTTAATTGTTAAGTGTTATCTGTATTTGAATATTCAAAAATAATATTAATTGAGTATTTTAATTTTTATATGTCCAAAATAAAATATAGATAATTGTTATATCTTCCTAATTATTTTTATGTTGATTTATGGATTTATAAGAATTATATGAAATTTCTAAAATCTTTTTCCGGGTAATTAAAATCTATTTTATAAAAACGGAAACCAACCGACGTCAACTGTTGTTACGTTTTTGGAACCCGAAACTCTTCTGAGAACTCCTTCCTAACCTAATTGTAATATTCCGAGCATTTTCCATGTTTCGACTTTTTCGATCCGGCTTACGGTTTGTCCTGCGCGGGTCCCGGCGCAACATTTTTGATACAATATTCGTTTCGGTAAATTAATAAAACCCGTATTTTCGATAAACGGGAGCTTTTTATTAAACTATCCCAATTATCACTTTGTAATACGTGTAACCAGGCCCTGAGACCAAGACCGCAGTACAAATTGTACTGATTTGGATAATTATCCCGAAAACCGATACCGTTTGGATCAATTTTTACAAATAAACGTACCGTTTTATATTCGGAATGATCCAACGGGATACAAATTTTCCATAATTATAAATAGCCTTTTA
The DNA here is from genome assembly GCF_009905375.1 of Apium graveolens. Taxonomy (NCBI): domain Eukaryota; kingdom Viridiplantae; phylum Streptophyta; class Magnoliopsida; order Apiales; family Apiaceae; genus Apium; species Apium graveolens. The sequence continues at coordinate 27,913 of NW_027419001.1, forward strand.
CCGTATTTTATTTCGTATCAAAATCATTTGCAGACAGATAATTATATAATTTTCAGAGAAAAGCCCTAATTTCTTAAAACTGTTCAAAGAATCAAACAGCAAAACGAAGGCGTTACCGATCTCTGTTTTCAAAGCTTGAGTAACCAAAACGAAGGATTTGAGGTGTTCTATCAGATTCTGAGCTTTGTTTCACTGCAGAAATCAAGGTTATTTTTCTAAAAATTTATTTATTTTCAAATTTATTTTATTAAAAATATGAATTTTTGTTCGGATGATTGTTTGTATGATTTGATGATTGCATGTTGTAGAGCTTGTTTTCCTGATGATTTTCATATGTCATACGTCTGATTTGGAGTTCAATAACATGTTCAAATTTGAGTTTAATTTTTGAATTTCAAAATTAGGGTTTATAACCCGTATGAATGTTCTTAATTGAAATTTGGGGGTTTCTTATTTTGTGATAGATTGATGTTGTGTTATAGTGGGTTGTGTTCTCTGTGAAATTTGCAATCTAGTCGTATAAGTTTCATGAACCAACGAGGTCTGTAGAGAAGGGAGTTGTGTTTTGAAGTTTTCTGATGTTCGCCGGAAACTAGAAAACTTCACGGCCAAATTCCGGCCAACTCAGGGATTGTTAGGATGAATTGATTGCATGGTTGTGTTCCTGATGTTGTGTAGATGTGATCTGGAGGTGTTGGTGGGGTGAGGACGCCGGGAACGTGTTCTCCGGCCACCCCCGACTTTTTCCGGCGACTGGACTGCAAAATTGCAGTTTGGTCCCTGCGGTTTTGAAAATGATGCAGTTTGGTCCCTGTAGTTTCCAGACTTTGCAAATTTAGGATTCCTATTTATAAAATGTTTAAAAATCATATTTCTTATTTATTTTTATTATAAAAATTCGTTTTAAATTTATGAAAATTCTAAAAATTATTATTTTAATTCCGAAAATTATTTTTTATTCACAAATAAATCTGAATTAATTAGTTAATTAATTTCAGTTAATTTTTAATTGATTAATTAGTCAATTAATTCGAAAATTAATTGATTAATTGATTTAATTAATTATTAATTGATTTTTAATTAATTATTTAATTAGATTTAATTATTTAAAAATGATTTAAAAATTCCGAAAAATAGTTTTGAGCTTTAAAATATTATTCTAAATTATTTCCAAGGCTCGATAATTATTCTAAAATTGTTTCGGAGCCAGAATTGGCCAACCGAACCCTGTTTATTATTCCGAAATTGATCCAACGACCCGTTTTAATTCCGAAAAATGTTTTAAAAATCATTTTAAATACCCGAAAGCATATTTATGACCCGAGACTTCTTTATAGATGATATGTCATTGATTACATGATGTATTATGTGTTATACATGACCTGTTGTTTGACTATCGGTCTATATATTCGGTGTTTACTTGGTTATTGCATAGATTTCAATCCGTTAATCGGATTTGGGTAAAACGAAGGGTAGATAGAAGTATGTGTTGAATAGAATCCTATGAGTTGATGATTGATAGATGCTTATGATATGTGAGCAGAAGAGGCAAGGCGTAGAAAAGGGAAACAGGTAGTTGAGGAGTAAGACAATTGTGATTGAAAGCAAGTGCAGGATAGTAAGCTAATATCAGGCAAGTGTTCTGAACTTTCTCGAGATATTGTAGTACTTGATAATCCTGTGATATTGCAAGTGCTTTGAAGCACAGAAACCTAAATCCTGATTTCAGTTATTGTCCTTGAGCCATGAATCATATTTTTTCTAATCCATTGACTATTGTATACACAAACAAGAACCACAAATCTACGATACTACTCCACAAATACATACAAACTAAATACCAGACACTGAACTGAATTATTATATACTCAATCCATGATATCTTATGCTTTGAAAGACCAAATCCTTGAAACCCTGAAACGTTGTTTCCTTTGTTATCCAATTCTTTCATTACCCAGCATTCAAGCTTTAAAAGTACCTTGTTGATCCTTACAAGGATCTAAACCCTTTCATTGTTAAACATTTATTGTTGTTAATGATTTCGGTTATTGTTTATTATTGCATATTCTGTTATTATGTTAGAATTGGATTGTTTTTATAAAATTGTGGACCAGATTCGTGGTCAGACCATATAATGGTCAAGTTAGGCCAATGTGTGCCTTGGATCCAGTAGTTAGAGCAATGCTGTGTGCCTTGCTCGAGGTTAGTGCGTGACTGATCAGCAGCCTAACCTTGGTTTTTAAATTAAAAGTATAATATCCAATTCTAAATCATAATCCATTGTTCACTTGATATCATAAACATATTCACCTGATGATCATTATTCTCAGTTTTGTCATTGTGACTTGCTGAGCTAGTTAGCTCATTTGTGCGATGTTGTTTATATTCTTTCCAGTTAAAAAGGAACCAGTTGGTAAAGAGGATCCCCAGTCCAGCGCGAGAGCTAGGGGTTCAGGTTGAGAAAGCTGAGCTAGTAGGCTTCTTTTGGGATAAGTTAAATTTGTAAAAGTTTATAATAATGTTTAATACTCAGTTTGAGTTTGAATAGTTGGGACTTGAATGGTTTGTAATATATTAGTGTGTTTGGCTTGTATGCATACTTTAACCTGTTGCGGTCCATGGTGGTTGGTAAGTAGGGTCACTGCATATATTATTATTATATTTATTATTGTTATAAGCAGGTTATAATTAAGGTGTGTGTGTGGACCCCAAACTTTTGACCCGGGTTTGGAGGGCGCCACACCATGTGTACTGAGGGATATACGATGTATGCAAAATATACCCGGGTGGAATGGGGAAGCATATAAAGCCCGAATGTGGCTAGGGTGACAACCGGGAGTAAGAAAGTCGTCCCTCTACATGTAGAAAAGGTTACTATTTCCGTAGTACGACTGATCATCGTATGCGGTGGCTCCAGTGAATATCCTAAAATTCTTCCAATTGGAATTGTGATGCAATACCGTAACCCAAGCCTAGGTGCTGGGTTTACCATTAAGGTATTCGCAGGATAATAAATCCACTAAAGAATTGTTTTCAAAATAAGGTGTGTATCACCAAGGAAAACTATTTTTAATAAAACCCAATTATCATATATGGCATTATACTTGAGTTTGTCATACAGTCATTTCATACTATACATTATTATGCTGGGCATTATAGCTCACACTTGTTTTCTTAAATTGACACAATACAACAGTGAATCAAGATGCCTATCATGGAACTCACAGCCAGGAAATGGGTAGAAAATGGCCAGCTGTTATGTAGGATGTTTGGTGCTGTAACTCAGGTAGATCGAATAAGCTGGATTGATTTTCAGTTATTTTTAGTTCGGCTTATTTACAAATATGACTTATGTAAGATAATGAATAAAAAACGAATATTTGGCCGACGGACTAACCTTACTTAAAGGTTATTTCCCCGGTAAGACTTAATTACGTTTGGGTTGTAACAATTATCACTTTGTGGATTGATTTACTCTAGTAATAAATGGTTCGTTTCCAAGACAATAACCTTTAAGCGTGTGTGTGTGATAAGTGTGGGGTTGTAAAAGTATGAGTATTTATATATTGTGATACGAGATAAGTGTTATATAGTATTCAAGATGGCATGGCCTCCTAGATCCTTGACCCCGGATTTTGGGGCGCCACATGAATGCTCTTTTTAATAGACATACCCTGTTGAGAGGATATATCTAGAGTTTGTTTAGTCCCCATTTTTACAACTGCATCATGTTGAGAGGATACAGAGGTGGCTTGAGTGGTTAGCTCAGTTTTCTTACTCTTCTTTGATCTCTTGACCAAAGGTGACTCAGTTTCATGTTGATCCTCACCACTCTCAGTTATAACAGTTAGGGTGATCTCTTTTCTCTTCTTTTTACTCACCTCATCCTTTTGAGAAGATGAGGTGGTTGGTTTCCTAACTTCTACTGGTTTTGGAGGAATGGTTTTAGCTTTGAAAGATCCCTGTGGATGATCATGTGTTTGTACTTTCACAGATTCAGGGATCATAGTTGTGCTAGATTGTACATTTGACCTCATGTCAGGCATTGGGTAAGGGTAAGTCCTAAACCTCTCCAACATGAATGGAGTGATTTTAAGACTTACATTTACCTTAATCTTTGTAGTGAGTGAACCAAATATTATTTTGGACACTTGCTTACAATTGCCTATATTTGTGCTATCTATACCATTTAATAAATGTATATCTGCTACTTTATGATTTAAAGTGGACATAATAAATCTAGGAAAGAAAATTTACTTACATCTAACTAACAGGGGCATTGTTAGCCTGGTTGCAAGTTCTTCCAGGATCAATAGCCCAACATTCAAGTGTCTGTTGTGGGAAATTGAGTACACCAGCTTTTGCACCACATTTGAAATGTTGTCATACCCTGTCTTCCTGCATGTGAAGGCCCTCACCACAGAATCAAAAATAAAGGACCACTCATTCCTTAGATTTGTTCTATTCAAGCTTGACATGTTGATTCTTCCACCATAGTTGATGAAGTCCATAAACTCAGTCAGTTCATTAGGAGTTGGTACATCCACTATATTTTCAGTTGGCAGCCCCAAAGCTCTATTCACATCTTGTTCATTGAACTCTATTAGATGGCCTCCAATTATGCATATCACCGCCATATATATATATATATATAGAGAGAGAGAGAGAGAGAGGGAGAGAGAGTTGTCATTCATATCAGTCCTCACTACTGCTGTAGTCCAGAATTCATGCAGAACATCTAGATACAGAACAGGATTTGCAGTCAAAGCTCCTGCAAGATAAGATTCAGCCAAAAGTTTCACAAACCCCTTGAAACTGTCAGGAGCTTGTTAGCATCAGTAAAAGCGAGATAGTTTGTTCCTTTCTATGGAATAGAGGCTCTTGCAACATTTAGTGCCATTTTTATTGATGAGAGTGAATGGATAAGAAGAATTTTTGAGAAAGGAGTAAAAACGAAAGAGAAATTGGTTTTTGCTTGAAAGGCTAGGTCACTTGAGATCTGGAAAGTTGTAAGTATATATATGTATCGAGATGTCTGGGTATTTATAGTAAAAGCAAATGACTTGTCGAGAACTCAAAAATAGACGTTTGGAATTAATCTATCGAGAAGTCATTCTAAGAAATTAAAAGCATATCAAGAAGTCATTTTAAATTACTCTTATAGAGAACTAAAAATTGACTTATCGAGATGTCAAATAAAGACCCAGTTTGTCCAAAATTGGGCTGAATTAATTCCAACTTTTACTTGAATAAATTCAAAATAAAGCTAGAATGAATTTGCCAAAAGTATTTTACCAAAAAAATTTATTAAATTAAACTATTTCAGTTCTGAGTTATTGAGAAGTCTAAAAATTATACTTGTAGAGAACTCTTTGAATTAGCATTACTAGAGAACTCTACAAGGACTTATCGATAAGTCATAATAAAGCTTATCGAGAAGTCACTCGAGAAGTCAGTGAATTGACTTATCGAGAACTCACTCAAGAAGTTTTAAAATGACTTGTCGATAAGTCAGTTAGACTTATCGAGAACTCGGTTCTCTATATACTTTTGAACACTTTAATTCTGCCTTGTGTTAATTTCATATATTAAGAATGTAAATTAACAACTGAGCAGTTTACTTAGAATTTGAAAAATTCCAATTAAAGATTTTATTTTGAAAAATAAATATGTAGAGATTTCTGAAATATTTATAATTTATATTTCAGTTAATTTCCAATTAAATCAAATTAATTTTGATTTACTAGAAATTAATCTACTGCAAAACATTAGCTGAGTTCTTGCCTTAGGATGAAGAATTAAACATTCCAATTTCACCTACAAGTCTAGTGAAAGTTACTTCATCCAAAGGTTTAGTAAAAATGTTAGCTAATTGTTTTTCTGTTGGAACAAAAATGAGCTCAATGGTACCATTTGTATCATGTTCTCTAATAAAATGGTACCTTACATCAATGTGCTTTGTTCTAGAATGATTAATTGGATTAGCCACTATAGATATAGCACTAGTATTGTCACACATGATAGGAATTTTTTGTAACACTAGGCCATAATCCATTAGCTGATATCTAATCCAAAGCACTTGAGCACAACCACTTCCTGCAGCTATGTATCCAGCCTCTGCTGTAGAAGTTGATACAAATTGTTGTTCCTTGCTATACCAGGATACAAGTCTCTAACCAAGAAATTGACAGCTTCCACTAGTACTCTTTCTGTCAACCTTGCATCCAGCAAAATCTGCATCTGTGTAGCCAACAGCTTCAAAACCAGTTCCCTTAGAATACCATAATCCCAAGTTCTTAGTCCCCTTCAAATATCAGAAAATCCTTTTCACGACCATCAAATGTGATTCTTTTGGATTGGCTTGAAATCTTGCACATAGACATGTTACAAACATGATGTCTGGTCTACTTGCAGTTAAGTAAAGCAATGATCCAATCATTCCTCTATAGCTTGAAATATCTACACTTTTGTCTTTTCTATCTTCATCCAACTTTGCTGCTGTAGACATAGGTGTAGAAGCAGGTGAACGATCAACCATACCAAACTTTTTCAATAAGTCCTTGACATACTTAGTTTGGCTGATGAAGATCCCATCACTTCTTTGACTAACTTGTAGTCCAAGAAAGAACTTAATTCCCCCATCATACTCATTTTATATTCACTCTGTATAAGCTTAGAAAACCTTTGGCAAAGCTTTTCATTTGTAGAACCAAAAATGATATCATCCACATAGATCTGAACTAGGATCATATATTCACCATATTTCTTGTAGAAGAGAGTCTTATCTATAGTACCTCAAGTAAAACCATATTTTAGTAGGAATTCTGACAATATATCATACCATGCTCTATGTACCTGCTTTAGTCCATATAGAGCCTTGAGTAATTTATACACAAAATTTGGAAATTTTGGATCTTCAAAGCCAGGTGGCTGTTGCACATAAACTTCTTCTTCTAACTCACCATTTAGGAAGGCACTCTTGACATCCATTTGATACACTTTAAAATTTGAATGTGCAGCAAATGCTAGAAAAATTCTTATTGCTTCAAGTCTTGCAACTGGAGCAAAAATTTTATCATAATCAATTTCTTCTTCTTGTAAGTAGCCTTTTTCAAACAACCTTGCCTTGTTTTTGGTAACTATACCATTTTCATCCATCTTGTTCCTGAACACCCATTTTGTTCCAATAATGCTTCTATTCTTTGGTGCAGGAACTAATTCCCAAACTTTGTTCCTTTCAAACTGATTAAGCTCCTCTTGCATAGCAGATACCCAATCAGGATCCATTAGAGCTTCTTCAGTTTTATTGGGTTCTATCTAAGATAGAAAGTATGCATGTAGGCACTCATTAGCAGTTGCACTTCTAGTCCTCACACCAGCAGTAGGATCACCAATAATTGCTTCTCTAGTATGACTTCTATCCCACTTCCTTGTATGAGTTTGTTGACTTGTGCCTTCATTATTCTCTTCATTATTGGTATGACTGCTAGATCCTTCTTCTCTTTCTCCCCCTGAGTTTGTGCTATCAAATTCAGGTGTTTGAGATGAGCTTCCATTCCCATGATTTTCCTGTTTAGTAATCTCTTCATTCAACATCTATTGTGCATTGACTTCATCTTCACCATCAGAATCACTATCAATGTTGAGGTTTTCAAATGCAAGGGCTTCAGCTTCATTTTCATCAAGGCATTCCAATCCTGGACATTTGTCATCATCAAAAGTCACATTTGTGCTCTCCATAATCTTCTTTTAATATATCACATAGACCTTGTAGGAAGTTCTCTCCAATGAATATTCCAGAAAAATTACTTCAAAAACTTTTGAGTCAAATTTTCCCACATATTCAGAGTTATCTTTCAAAATGTAACACTTGCTTCCAAACACATGAAGATGCTTTACAGTAGGCTTTCTCTTAGACATGATTGAGTAAGGTGATTTGCCATGTGTCTTGTTAATGAGATATCTGTTCTGAGTGTAACATGCAGTGTTAACAGCTCCTTCCCAGAAACTTGTTGGCAATTTGGCATCTTGCAGCATTGTCCTAACAGCTTCAACTAATGTTATGTTCTTCCTTTGAACTACTCCATTTTGTTGAGGTGTTATAGCTGCTGAGAATTCTTGAACATTCCCTTTATTTTTGAAGAATTCATTCAATGTTGCATTCCTGAATTCTGTTCCATTATCACTTCTCAATCTTTTCACACAATTTTGATCTTCAGCCTGTTTTTCTATCTTCTTGATGTGCTCAATTATGATGTGTGAAGTTTCATCTTTAGAGTGCATGAACTCTACCCAAGTGTATTGATCCACCATCACAAGTGCATATTTGTTCCTTGAAATCGATAAGACATTTACTGGTCCAAACAAGTTCATGTGAATAAGTTGCAATAGTGCACTTATAGAATTCACAGTTTTTGACTTGTGACTTGATCTCTACATTTTTCCTTTCTGACAAGCCTCACAAACTTCAACTTGAGCAAACTCCGATTTAGGAATGTCTCTTACCAACTCCTTTTTGACTAAGGTGTTAATTGCCTTGAAATTCAAGTGAGACAACTTCTTATGCCATAGCTTGCTTTCTTCTTATGATGGCTTGGTATAGAAGCAACAAATTCCATCCTTATTTTTTGAGTCCAACTCTGTAACAAACAAGTTTCCTTTCCTTTCTCCTTTCAGAGCAACTTCACCAGTTTTCTTGCTGATAAAAATGCATTCTTCTTTGTTGAATAAAACTTCAAAACCTTTGTCTGCAAATTGGCTAACACTGAGAAGATTCACTTCAAGACCATCTACCAGTGCTACATCATCAATGACAACATTTTCAGAAACAATCTTTCCATATCCCATTGTGAATCCTTTGTTGTTATCTCCAAAGGTCACCAAAGGGCCAGCCTTCTCCTCAAACTGTGATAGCAGGGCCTTATCACTTGTCATATGTCTGGAACACCCACTGTCAATGATCCATATGACTTTCTTCACTTTGCCCTGTAGACAATGAGTTTTAAGTGTGTTTAGCAACCCAAGTAGTGTTGGGTACTTTCTTCTTGTTAACTGATTTAGCAGAAGTAAAATGAGTTGTTTCAGATAAAATAGAATTCAATAACTGTTGTGCATTTTCCCTATCTTATGTAGACCCAATTTTTGTTTCTTTAAGGTCTACTCTCAGTTTGTGGAAACTCTTCATCACTTTCAAGTTGCAATGGATACAGTCAAACTTGTCACAGAATGAGTAGGGATCATTTTCATATGCTTCATTGTATTTGCATGCTCCTTCAGCTGGATTGTTAACAACCTTTTTATAAAGATGAGTTAGATGATTTACAGAGCCACATTTTTTACACTTCTTTCTTGGAGCATCTGCAACATAAGCAAAATTATTGTTTTTATTTTTCCTAATTTTCCCAATTTTATTTTTCTTTTTCTTTCTTGCATCTTCAGTCTTGGTTTCTTTGACAGGTGTCTTGGAGCTTTGTTTATCCATGAGCTTCTCTGCAGCTTTGGGAGATGAAGTTGCTTCTGCATTTTTCTTCTCTTTATCTTCATTATCAATTTCTTGCTTGATAATCAACTCTTCCTCACTGAAATTTACTTTACATGCCTTGAACATAGGTGAATCAACCTTTTTCAGGATGGTTGGATCATTTTCAGCTTCTGTTGATTTCCCTTTGTCACCTATATTCTTCGTCTTGCTGTTCAAAGCATCATAATCAAGACCAATGGCAATGTTTGCACATGGCTTGTTTTTCTCATGATATTGTCCAATTAACTCAGATGCATCCTTGAAGGATTTCAATTTAACTTCATTCTTTTCCAGCTTCTCCCTTAGCACTGCTTCTATATCACTTACACACTTGAGCTTGTTCTTAAGATATGCATTTTCTTGTCTTACAGTTTCAAGCTCTACCAACAACAATTCAGTTTCTTATTTCTCACTTTCAAGCTTCTCATTTATCTTTGTCAATCTGCTAACTTCTTCATTAGCAGCAACCATACTTGTATGAATGTGAAACATTTATGTGCTCATCTTTTCTACAGTTTCCTTATATTGACTCACATTTAAATCAATGGTAGTGAGAGTTGGTACCTGTGATTTTGATGAGGATGATTCTCCTTGCTCCAAGGCCATTAAAGCATAATTTCCAACTTCCTCATCTTCATCATTATCAGAATCATCCCAATTTTTTCCCTCTGCAATATAAGCTTTGCTTTGTTGTTTCTTTACAAGAGCTTCATACTTTACTTCCAGTTCAAGATAAACTTTGTCTTTCTTTACTTTCTTGGGATTCCTGCATTCTGTAGCAAAATGGCCTAGTTCATCACAGTTGAAGCACCTTATCTTTGATCTATCAACAGATCCAGTTTTGTAACCATTTTTGCTATCAGATGTGTACTTCCCTTTTTTCTTTCCAGCTACTGTCTTTGTTGAAAGACTATCCTTTACCCTTGAAGAATCATGGCTTCTTTACTCTAATATTAGAGAACTTTCTTGCCAGATAGGCCATTGACTGATCAAGCTAATCAAGTTCATCCAAGGTGTAGAACTCATCTTCTTCCAATTCCAGAATGACTTGTTCCTCTGAATCATTTGTTCTTTGCTCACTTGTTGAGGCAAGTGGAGTTATCTTGGCTCATCATTAGATGTTTGGCTTTCAGTGACAATTGAAGCATTTGAGCCATCTATAACATGTCCTTGACCGGATCTCAATGATTTCCTTTGAATCATTTCTAGTTCATATGTTTTAAGAAATCCATATAAAACTTCCAGTATTATTCTGCTCAAATTTCTCCCTTCCCTGATTGCTGAGATTTTCTGTTCCAAATGATCAAGGAGAGTAAGCAAGAACTTTAAGTTCACTTCTTCAGCTTCATAGTATTTGTCATGGAGCTGCAAATCATTTATCAGCTTATTGAATCTTTTAAACACATCAGTTATACTTTCTTTTGGCTTGGCCATGAGACCCTCATATTGTGAAATCAGTATCCTTCTTTGATTAGATCTAACTTCCTCAGTCCCCTCACAGAGTATTTCAATCTTTTCCCAGATTTGCTTAGCAGTGTCACAGTTGACAATGTTGTTGTACATTACATTGTCAAGTGACTCTATCAATATCAATTGCAAGCCACTATCCAGGAAAACTTTCTCTTTTTCAGGCTCAGAGTACTCAGAATGGTCTTTTGGAGCATAATGAGCTGAAATGACCATATCACCATCTGTTGTTTCTTCAACTCTAACCATAGGAGTGAAGGGCCCATTTTTGAGAATCTGAATATAGAGTGGATTGGCCATCCTGATAAACAACAACATTTTCTTTTTCCAAAGAGTGTAGTTAGCTTTGTCAAAGGTAGGAATTTTGATGCTACTGATCTTCTGTGTATTCATTCTTCCAAGATCTTGAATCTGTTTACTTTCAGATTTTGCTCTGATACCATTTGTTAGGAAATGAATAACACACAGAGGGGAGGGTGAATATGTTTTACTGTTTTTATGCTTTTCTTGAACTTTTTATGGTTGAACAAAGTATATTAAATCTTGTAGTGAAATGTGTTACTTGCTGAAATTAAACATGCAATAATAAAGAACACAGATCATTCAAAACTCACTTAATTTTATATTAAAATTAAGACTGTTTTGCTACAAAATTTCTAAGCTCTTTGTTGATAAATTGCTTAGTTTCTTCTTGAGAGTGTTACAAGATTTTCTATCTAAATTGCTACAACTTCAAAAAGGACCAGTTTTAACTTTATAATTTAGTTAACTTTTGGTTTACACAGTGTATAATAAGAAACTGCTTTTCACTTTAGTAAACTGTCACTTGTCATTTCCATTTTATGAAAAGTGTATCTTCCATTTCTGGCTTAGCAAATCCTTGCACACCGTGTTAACTTTGATCTTCCTCTGTCAGTTAATCTTCACCATTGATCTTGCACTCTCTTCAAGCTGCTTTTTGTAGACTTGTCAATACAGCTGTTTGGATTGTTTGTTGATTGTAAATCTTGGATATTGAACTGGTCTGTAAATTGTACTTTGAGATTTTGCCTCGAGATCTCCACTTCGTCTATAGAGAACTTGACATCTCGATAAGTATATTGGCTTATCGAGATCTCTAGTACTCTATAGTAAATTTAACTTGTAGAGGTCTCTGAGTTCTCTATAGGAGAATTTGGTTTGTCAAGATCTCTAGTCTTCATATCTTCACTTTAACTTATTGATATCTCTGAGTTCTCTAGTGACTTATTGACTTATCGATAACTCAGAGTTCTCTAGTCAATTTTGGCTTATCGATATCTCTGAGTTCTCTAGCGGAATTTGACTTATCGATAACTCAGAGTTCTCTAATGAATATTGACTTGTCGATAACTCTGAGTTCTCTAGTGAAGAAATGACTTGTCGATATCTCCAATATTCATGTCTTCAATTTGACTTGTCGATATCTCTGTGAGTTCTCTATAAGCTTTTTATGACTTCTCGATAAGTCATTTGGAGTTCTCGAGTGACTTCTCTATAACACTAAATCTGTGACTTGTAGAGATCTTGACTTAGAATATTTTTATCCAAATAGATTTATTCAACTCCAAGCTTCTTCATAATTCTTCTGAGACATGATCTTCTTGATCTTCTTCCAGATAGAATTCTTAGGCTTGATATTGTTTAAACAAAAAGACTCCAATCTGCTCTTTTACATTTTTATAGACTTTAGATGTTACAAGTACAAATGCAAACTAAGATTACAATATAAATTACTTAGGTTTGTCAATTTGACTTAGTCTTGTTAAAGTACATGCATGTCTTGCACAATAGCAAACCAATAAATGGTGGACATATACGTGCAAAGAAAAATCATTATGCCAATAACGTGGTTGTCACGACGACATCAAATAGAAATAGCCTTAAAATAAAAACTAGAAACTTAGCCCGACCCAAAATAAAACAGCCCAGCCCAGCCCATAAAGACATGTCCTTTATATTTGCACCTTAAATTAAAATTAAAAATCAGTTACACAAAACACGCGCACAAAATTGCTCCATCATCTTCTCCAACAAAATCAACGGAAATAATCACTAAATTCAACCATTAAAACCCGAGTTCTCACATATATTCAGTCAATTTCAGCATTATTTCCCCGTATACCTTCAAAAAATGAGTTCAACGAAACTACTTTTCAACCGAAACAAACATTTGCTGCAACGAAGAACTTCAATTCAAAGTTTGTGACTAAAATCAACTCAAATAGGTATATATCTCATAGTTTTAAAGGTATTCATCGCAGTAATATGCATAAATTTACATATACATTTAATTTAATGCATGCTTGTATTTTAGTGATTTTTAGGGGGTTTTATTTATTATTCTGTAATCTAACATATTAATATTCAAACATATCATATCTAGCATTTTATTGAAGCAAAAATGGCTAGGAATAGAGGAGATATGTTGAATTAGATTTTAAAATGTTCTGCAGTATTTTATTTCATAAATTGATTTTATTCAATAAAAATATTGATGAAATTGATTGATTTTGTTAAAATATTAAGTGATTATTTAAGAGTATTTAGTGAATCTTCAAAATATGATGAACAGTTTAATGATTATTTAGATATATTTAATGACATGGGATTGTAGATTGTTATTTAGATGTATTTATTAGAATTTAGATGAACATGTATATTAATGAAAATTTATCACAGTAATATCAAGAAATTTATGTATAAACTTAATTTGATGAATTGATGATTGTATTTTAGTGATTTTTGAAATACAATCATGCATTATTTAAGTTAGATTATATACAAAACATGTGTATTATAGAGTTTTGTTAAGTTAGACTTGGTGAATTTATGATATTCAAAGATAATTTGTGTTTCGATGCATTTTGCTTTTGATAAGACAAGATTTTACTGTTTTTTGCGACTTATGTTTTGGTTTACAGATGTTTTTAATATTGTGGTATGGTTATGTTTAACGTTGTCACTATGAAATGGAAATTATTGTTAATGTTGATGTTGTTGTGTTCTCATAGTTCCTTTTTATTTAGATATTACTTTGCTTATATTTTTCCATACGTTGATTTTTAGATTATACGTTGATTTTGGCATATAGAGATTATGATTTTGTACATATATAAATTATGTGAGAGTATCCATCTGAATTTTGTACATTAACTGATCATATGTCGGCATGCTTATGTACTTTCGAAAATATGTACTACTAGCTAAAACAAACTTTTGAAATCCTATATAAAAATTAATTTGAAGATTCATCTGTTACAATAAAAACAAACTTAACTTTAATTTCATGTTTTAGCAACTTTAATTTACCTGTTTCTGCATCACCTGGATTGTGTATAAAAGGCAACCAAACTTAGGTGATGTTTGTTCTATTGATTGATTGTATATGAACAAGATGTAAAAGTTAAAACAAAGCAACTAATTTGTTTTAGAACTTATCTTGAACCAAAACTTAACTTGACTTCACTTAACTTGATCAACTTCAAAATTGAAGCAATTACTGTGAATTAATTCATGTCTCCATATCTGTCGTTTATTCTACTCTTGAATTTAATCAAAATTGATGCAATTACTGTGAAATAATTCTTGTTATAAAATTTACTAATTTTTACTATCAATTTTACAGGAGCTTCTACAGTAACACCACGAAGAAGTTCAAGAATAAGACAATCAACTCGGCAAATAAGACAAACCACACCTGTCAATTGTCATTGTTGACTAGGAAGATTTGACAGATCAACAATATACAATGGAACAAGGTATAATATATTTAAAAATTGCTTAAAATAATTGCATATTTCCATTCATTTTATAATTCTTATAAATGATGCAGTACCAAATACTCCTCCAAGAAGAAATACCGAAATAGTAAAGAAACCAGAGGGTTTATACAAGACCAAATAAAATATTTAAGCAAACGGCAGGAAGACCAGAAAACTACAATAATGTATATATTCTACACTTATTCTCTTATTTGTAATTTTCCAGATTAGTCTACATATTTTCCATTTGTTCTTCACCTTACTTGTCACCCCTATATGTACTAATAATTAAAAAAACTATGTTGGATGAAATATCAACACAAGAAACACCAGAGACTACTCAGGAGGATATTCAGCGACAACTTGAAGAACATGAGACACAAGAAAGTAGATGAAATGGAGTTTGAACAACAAAAGACACAAGAAAGTCAAGATCAATTTGAAGAGTAAGAACCATCCAACAAACCAAAAATAAACAAATGGAAGATGAGGGCATTCAAAAAGGTAAAAAGTTACTATATTACACATGTTATTCACCAAACTGTACATACTAATCACCAAATTACACATAATAATCACTATATTGTACATAGAAATAACTATTTGTATAGTCTGGTTTCTCGGATTTAGGGCCGTTAGACTAAGTTAGAGTTTAGGCTGAAGGCCCTAAATCCTAAACCCTAAATAAATGCAATATTTATCCTAATTTCTATTTAGTAAAAAAAGAGGTAAAAAATTTTAAAACCTATTTAAGGAGTTGGTGAACCCTAAAAAATTAACAACTGTTAAATTAAGTTACGTTTTTAATTATAGATAGTAATCACTAGTTATACAGTGTGGTTTATATGATTTAGGGCCTAACGGCCCTAAATCCTAGACTAAGTTAGGATTTAGGCTCTAGGGTTTAGGGCCCTAAACCCTAAATCCCAAATAGATGCAATATTTATCCTAATTTATATTTAGTAAAAAAAGGTAAATATTTTTAAACCTATTTAAGGACTTGGTGAACCCTAAAAAATTTGCAACTGTTAAATTAAGTTACATTTTATATATATAGTAATTTCTAGATATTGAATTATTAATTTTTGTAACCAGACAAAACATACTATTCAAAACAATGTTGAAGAGGAAATTGAATTTGAAGAAACTGAAACACAAGACAGTCAATATCACGTTGAAGAGCAAAAACCAACCAAGAAACCAAAGATGAACAAGTGGAAGAAGAGGACATAGAAAAAGGTAAAAAAAAATCACTATATTACACATGTTATTCATTAAACTATACATAATAATCATTAAATTACATATTGTAATCACTATATTATACCTAGAAATCACTATTAAAGTTGCAATTTAAATTATAGATATTAATATTTAGATCTTGAATTATTAAATTTTATAAACATGACAACGTTGAAGGTGAAGATAAAGAGCCAAAGAGAAAAAAAGGCAAATTTGAGAATTCCAAAAAAGAAAACTGCAAAACTGGACACTGAGGTAAATCATATGAATAATAAAACTAAGTTTTTATGCTTCCTTTTATAGTCTCTCACATTTTTTTTAAATTATCAACCAGATTGAAGGTGTTGTGCATATCAATAAACAAAAAGGAGATTTAAAAATCAGGAATTCTCTGAGACTGTTCAGCCAAATGGTATACTACCTCTCGGAAGAACAAAAGGAATGGGTTAGAGATTCTGGATTCGAGCATCTAGTCGATTTCTATTTGGAGTTGTTGCCATCAAAGCTTGCATATAACATCTTTCAGATTTTTGACCATAACAATGTTTCTTTGAGGCTTAAACATTCAAACATACAAATCACCGAGGAAGATGTTTTTGATGTGTTGGGAATCTTATGGAGGATAGTCTATCATGCTGGCTGCTGGCATCAGGAGACAAGTACCAGAAGAGGACTGAATAGTGGTTAGAACAATTTCTTGTTGACAAAAGGAACAAATTACTACTAGAATAGTGGTCGAACTAATGAATGACCAAGGGTTGATTGAGAATTTTAAACTAAATTTTGTTATAGTTTTGTTGAATGTCATGTTTGGAACACCAACACATGCATACATTGACAAATAACTTCTTAAGTTGGATAGCAATCTTGATGATTTGTGCAAGTTTAATTGGGCAGAGTACCTAATTTCCTACCTAGTCAAAGCAAATGATAGTTGGAACAAAAATAATTATGTTTTCTTCAGGTGATCAATGGTGTTTTTGATGGTAACAATTGTATTTATTTGTATATTGTACATTGTACATTGTTTTTTACAAATAAATGTATTTATAAAAATATGTTGTTATGTAGTTATTCTATGTAGACCGAGTACGCCACAAAGGAATCAAATTTGTAGAGAGACACTTTCCGTCTTACAAAGGTTGGCATGAGGAACTGTTAAAACAAAGATAGGCAATTGAAGTGTTCAACAGAGTTTTTGGTGTTGGTGTTGTTATGCCAACATTGAGGGATTATTTGGAACAACAATCACAGAAGGAAAAAATAACCCAAAAGGTAAAATTTACAACAATTAAACATCTATACATTCTTTTTTTTCAATACTTGCTTAAACTGATTAATTCTTTATGGTTTAAATTCCAAGGAAAAAAACTTGAATGACAATAAATATACTAGATATGAAGTTGGTAATGATAACTGGGAACAAAATCAGGATGGACGAAAGAAAGATGATGTTGTCAAAGATCAAAATCGGGTACCTAAAAAAATCATTGCTCTTAATATTGTATTACATAAAAAATGACTACTAACAATTAGAAAAACACAGGGTGACAAGGATGCTGAAAAACAAATGGATATTACGCAGAGTGATCCAGGCAAAAGACGTGAGGAAAAGGTATAATCACTAAAATTTAATATTTTAATCACTAGTTCTTGAACATTAATCACTAATTCACTTCTATAAAATCACTAATACTTGACAGTTTAATCAATATTTTTTTTGCTTTTTAATCACTAACTACAACTTGTATTGTATCTTATATAATGTCTCCTAAAATATATTGCATATACATGATGAAGTTGAAAAATTGAGAGAGAGAGAGAGAAAATGATTTAATTGATTCAAAGATAGTGTTTGATACGGATCTGAAGTGTGCATTAGAAAAAGATCCAACAAATCAGAACCTATTGATGATTAAAGAATTGATCAATGATGTATTTATTCCAAAGAGCCAAGGGGATCCAACTGCAAAGAAAAATAAGCAATCAAATCAGCAAAGGCAACAGCAAACAGACGAAGCAGATGTTGAATTGGGAAATGAATAATTTGATGAAGAATTGGTAGATGTTGATCTTGTTGAATATGTGAGAGCAACACAGGGCAATCTAACCAACTTTGGTCCAGATGAAGACGATGATGGAATTCCATCTTTTTCTCTTGAAATTGATGAAGATATATGTTAGATATATTTGATAATGTCATGGCTAATATGTTTTATGTTTAGCTTTCAGATCTTGTGTGAACAGGATAGATCAGTACTTAACTGTTGATCAGTACTTATACTGGAAGTCAGGACTTAAGGATATCAGTACTTATATTATCAGGAGATAATCATCAGAAGATAGATATCAGAACTTAAGTGCTGAAGGACAATCAGATAAGGACAGTAGCTGATTAAAAGAAAGAAGATAGAGATAAAACATAAGAAAAGATATGCATGAAGAAGGAATTCCGTGAAGAATGGAATACTTGGAATAGAAGATATCTGATTGATATATTTTAGGAAGCAGAATTATATTCCATATCAATTAGCGATTATCTTGTAACTGTGTAGTATATAAACACAGGCATAGGGTTTACACTATAAGTGTTATCATTATCGAAGTTATTATTCTATATAACCCTAGCAGCTCTCGTGATATTTGTTCATCACTGAGAGGTAACAGTTCTATATTGTAACAGAGTTTATTGTTTCAATAAAGTTTGTTTTCTGTTACTCAAGTTCTTTAAGTTCGATTTGAGTGTACTATACACTGTATTCACCCCCTCTACAGTGTGTGTGTGACCTAACAATTGGTATCAGAGCCTATCTGTTAACTTACATACAGTTAAAGATCCAAACACAATCATGTCGGACACAGAAACTCCAACTAAGCCTACCACAACTGAGGAACCACCAAAGACACAAATTCAGAGTCGGTATGAGACCATCAGAGTCCCCATACTGAGACCATCTGAATATCCCATATGGAAGGTAAGGATGACCATGTTCCTGGAAGCAACAGATCCAGAATACCTGGATAGAATCAAGGAAGGTCCTCACAAACCAACCAAACTCGCTGTTGCAGTTGCAGGTGAAGCAGCAACGACCGTACCAAAGGAGAAGAGTGATTATACTGCTCAGGACATAACATCAATTGCTAAGGATGCTAAGGTACGACACTTACTGCATAGTGCCATTGATAATGTAATGTCAAACAGGGTAATCAACTGCAAGACTGCTAAGGAGATATGGGATGCTCTGGAAACAAGATGTCAGGGAACTGACACAATTAAGAAGAACAGGAAGACAATACTCACTCAAGAGTATGAACACTTTGACTCAAAGACTAATGAGTCATTGAATGATTTATATGATAGATTTGTCAAACTTTTGAATGATTTGTCATTGGTTGATAAAGAGTATGATCTTGAAGATTCAAACCTTAAGTTCCTGTTAGCTCTTCCTGAATGCTGGGATTTGAAGGCAACGACAATAAGAGACAACTACAATCTTGATGAAATAACTCTTGATGAAATCTATGGAATGCTCAAGACACACGAGCTGGAGATGGAACAAAGAAGCAAGAGGAAAGGAGGAAAGTCAAGGACAGTTGCTCTTAAAGCTGAAGAAGAATTCCCCAAAGCAGCTTCTTCAAAGAAAGACAAGGGTAAAGCTCTTTTCATAAAGTCTGATACTGAGTCATCAAGTTCTGAGAGTGATGATGACTCGGATTCTGAAAGCTTGCCTGAGACTGATGCTGATGAGGAGATGATGAAACTGTGTGCTCTTATGGTGAAAGGAATCACAAAGATTGCATACAGGAAGTTCAGGAAGGGAAAGAAGTTTCCCAGGAAAAGCATAAGTTCTGATAAGAAGAATTTCAGAAGATCTGAAGGAAGAGGAGGAAAGCCTGACAGAGGAGATTACACCAATGTTAAATGCTATAACTGTGGTGAGAAAGGCCACATATCTCCTGACTGCAAGAAGGTAAAGGGTGACAAAGGCAAGGCTCTTGTCACAAAGAAGAAAAGCTGGACAGACACCTCAGACTCTGAAAGTGAGGAGAACTATGCATTAATGGCAAATGCTGATAAAGAAAGTGCTGAGAGCAGTTCTGAAGCTACTGAAACAAAGGTACCTCAGACTACTTATGCTTTTCATACTGATGATATTAATGAGTTGAGAAGATATCTTAAAACCATGTTTGTTAGCTATAGAGATCAAACTTTAACATGTGAAAGATTAACTTCTGAAAATCTTGCATATAAAAAAAGAAATGATTTCTTAGAAAAAGAGTTAGTCATATTCCATCAAACTCAGAAGGATAGAGATGATGCTTTTTATGTTAGGGATGAAGTGCTAAAAATGAATGAATCTCTAAAAACTGAGTTAGAAAAGGAAAGAGAGATAATCAGGACTTGGACTAACTCTGGCAGAACAACTCAAAATTTGCTAAGTAGTGAAAATTGGAAAGAGGGCTTAGGTTATGGAGAAAATAAGAATGATAAAGGAACTGAAGAAATTAAGCCTGTTGTTAAGCAAAAGCCAAAGTTAAAACCTGTTAAGTTTGTAACTGTAAAGTCTGATAATGAGAAATCAGAAGTTAAAGAGGAATTAACTTCTGACAAACTAAAATAGGAAAAGACAGCTGAAGTAAACATAGGCTTAATGACAAAGAAGCAGCTTAAGCATAAGCTGAAAGATGTCAAGAATGCAAACAAGGTAAAATCACCTAGGAAAAATAGGAATGGAAAGAAAGGTGTGAATAAAAGCAATGATTATAAACCTGTTCCTGATGCACCTAGGAAAACATGTCATAACTGTGGAAGTTCTAACCATCTGGCTTCTTTTTGCAGGAAAAATAAGAATATTAACTCCTTACCTTCGAAATCAGGAGTTAAGAGTCAGTCAGTTAGATACAAACCACAAAATCCTTATTTTCATTGTGGTAGTTTATGGCATTCCATTTATACTTGTAAGGAATATCATAGTCTGTACTATGATTATTATCAAATAAAACCTTCTTTGAAGAAAGTTTCCATTGTTCCTTCTAGTATAAATTCTGATTCAAAGTCTGATAATGTAAATTCTGATAAGAAAAATGTTAACATAAACTTTGATGCTAAATCCGCTGCAAATGTTAACAAACTTAATAACCAAGCAAGTCTGGGTCCTTAAAACTAATAATTAGTGGTCTTTATGATTGCAGGGCAACAGGAAAAATATTCTAGTTCTGGACAGTGGATGTTCAGGTCATATGACTGGAAATAAGGCCCTGCTATCAGACTTTATGGAGAAAGCTGGCCCAAGTGTTTCTTATGGAGATGGCAACATTGGAAAAACATTGGGATATGGCAATATCAATCTTAGGAATGTCATCATTAAAGAAGTAGCTCTGGTCTCAGGACTTAAACACAACCTTCTGAGTATAAGTCAAATCTGTGACAGAGGTTATCATGTTGATTTCTTTGAAGAACACTGTGAAATTGTGAGTAAATCTAAAGGCAAAGTTGTTCTGAAAGGATATAGACGTGGTAACATTTATGAAGCTAAGCTTTCAACAAGTACTGATGGCTCTGCAATCTGTCTGTTAAGTAGAGCATCAATTGAAGAAAGCTGGAATTGGCATAAGAAACTCTCTCATTTAAATTTCAACAATATAAATGAACTGGTCAAGAAAGATCTTGTGAGAGGATTGCCAAACACAGTATTTGCTCCTGATGGTCTTTGTGATTAATGTCAGAAAGCCAAACAAAGAAAATCTTCATTCAAGAGCAAGACTGAATCATCAATTCTTGAGCCTTATCATCTTATACATGTTGATCTATTTGGTCCAGTAAATGTCATGTCTATTGCAAAGAAGAAGTATGCGTTGGTCATAGTGGATGAGTTCACCAGATACACATGGGTGTATTTCTTGCACACAAAAAGTGAAACTGCATCTATCTTGATTGATCATGTCAAACAGCTGGATAAAATGGTCAAAGATTCTGTGAAAATTTTAAGGAGTGATAATGGCACTGAGTTCAAGAATTTGATAATGGAAGAGTTCTGCAAAAGCCATGGAATAAAGCAGGAAATTTCTGCTCCTGGAACTCCACAGCAAAATGGAGTTGTTGAAAGGAAGAATAGAACTCTCATTGAAGCTGCACGTACAATGCTTGAAGAAGCAAAGCTTCCAACCTATTTCTGGGCTGAAGCTGTGCAGACTGCTTGTTTTACTCAAAATGCAACACTCATTAACAAGCATGGAAAAACACCATATGAGATGGTGAAGAAAAAGAAGCCAAATCTGAAATATTTTCATGTATTTGGATGCAAGTGTTTTGTTCTCAAGACTCATCCTGAACAGCTATCAAAGTTTGATCTAAAAGCTGATGAAGGAATCTTTGTTGGATATCCACTTTCCAAAAAAGCCTTCAGAGTCTATAATTTGAGAACAAAAGTGGTCATGGAATCTATCAATGTCTCTTTTGATGACAAGAAGATCACTGGTCTTAAAGATTTCGTTGACCATGATCAGCTGAGATTTGAAAATGAAGACTCATATTCTGATACTGAAAAACCTGACAGTCTAAGTCCTGATACTACAAACTCTGACGGATTAAACTCTGATGTTATTGAAACTGTGGTGACTACGTTAAAGGAAGATGCACCTATGCAGGGGGAGCATACTCAAGATCCTACCACATCTCAAGAAACATCAGAACATGCATCTGGCTCTTCAAGTTCTGATTCGTCAAGTTCTGATAAGCCAAGTTCTGATAGTGCTGAAAATCTAAATACTGAAGAATCCAACTCAGAGAGCATAGTTTCAGGGGGAGCATCAGAAAATGAAAATGAAGATAGCATGGATCATGGGGGAGCATCCAGTTCTAGAGAAAACATTTCATCTGCAAGGAAGTGGACAAAATCACATACACCTGATTTGATAATTGGAAATCCTGATGCAGGTGTCAGAACTAGAACAGGTACTTCAAATGAGTGTCTATACAATTCTTTTCTCTCTCAGACTGAGCCAAAGAAAGTAGAAGAAGCTCTTCAAGATGCTGATTGGGTGCAAGCAATGCAGGAAGAGTTGAATGAATTTGAAAGAAACAAAGTCTGGACCCTAGTGCCAAGACCAAAGAATAGATCTGTTGTTGGTACAAAGTGGGTATTCAGAAACAAAACTGACAGTGATGGCATAATTACAAGGAATAAGGTAAGGCTGGTTGCAAAAGGATATTCTCAACAGGAGGGAATTGATTATGATGAAACATTTGCACCAGTTGCTAGGTTAGAAGCCATAAGGATATTTTTGGCTTATGCTGCTCACAAAAAGTTTACTGTCTTTCAAATGGATGTGAAAAGTGCTTTTCTCAATGGAGAATTGGAGGAAGAGGTATATGTTGAACAACCTCCAGGTTTTGTAGATACCAAACATTCAGATTATGTCTACAGGCTTGATAAAGCACTTTATGGACTTAAGCAAGCTCCTAGAGCATGGTATGAGACTTTAGCTCAGTTTCTTCTGGAAAGTGGATTCAACAGAGGGACAATAGACAAAACACTGTTCTACCTCAACCATGGAAAGGACTTACTTCTGGTCCAGATTTATGTTGATGATATCATTTTTGGATCTACAAATGACAAACTTTGCAAGAAGTTTGCCAAACTAATGCAGTCAAGATATCAGATGAGTATGATGGGGGAACTTAGCTATTTTCTGGGCCTTCAAGTCAAGCAGAATGAGGAAGGCACTTTTATTTGTCAAACCAAGTATACCAGAAACTTGCTAAAGAAATTTGGAATGCAAGATTGTTCAAGTGCATCCACTCCAATGGCCACTGCAACAAAACTGGATAAGGATACCGGTAAATCAGTAGATATTACTGACTACAGAGGTATGGTTGGCTCTCTACTCTATCTAACTGCTAGTAGACCTGATATCATGTATGCTATCTGTCTTTGTGCAAGATTTCAAGCAGATCCAAGAGAGCCTCACTTAACAGCTATAAAAAGAATCTTTAAGTATCTTAAAGGAACAGCTGCTCTGGGATTATGGTATCCTAGAGAATCAGATTTTAAACTAATAGGTTACTCAGATGCAGATTTTGCAGGTTCCAAAATTGACAGGAAAAGCACAAGTAGAAGCTGCCAATTTTTTGGAGGCAGATTGGTTTCTTGGTACAGCAAGAAACAAAAGTCAATTTCCACATCAACTGCGGAAGCAGAGTATATTGCTGCAGGAAGCTGTTGTGCACAGATTCCTTGGATGAAGAATCAGTTACTGGATTATGGGTTAATATATTTCAAAATCCCTATTTACTGTGATAATCAAAGTGCTATTGCTATGACAGGTAATCCAGTTCAACACTCAATGACAAAGCACATCAGCATCAGGTACCACTTCATCAGGAAACATGTGGATGAAGGTACAGTGGAATTGCATTTTGTTCCCACAGATCAACAGTTGGCAGATATCTTCACAAAACCATTATGTGAAGCTACTTTTACAAGATTGGTAAATGAACTTGGAATGGTTTCAGGTTCTTTCTTTAAATCTGCTTAGACTTGTTCTGTGTTATCAGACTTTATGCTCAGTATTTACAGAATTAATCTCATTGTGTATTCTGTGCTTAATTGATAAATGTCTTTAAGTACTGACTGTTGTCTGATATATGTTTCTAACTCTGATAAGTGATATGTTTGTTCTTGTACCTATTCAATCCTATGAGGATAACTGTGCTAGATACTGACCTAGTAATCTTCAATAAACAAATGATTCCATGGAAGAAGTAATTATTTCAGTGGAAATCTTATGACACTAGCAAATTCTGATAACTGAGCTTAGTTAAGTTTACTTTGTATATCTTACTACTAAGTCACAAATTAGAATAATGCTACTCATCTGTTAAGTTCTGATACTAGTAAAACTGCTGAATGTACTAAGTGCTGATAGACCTTTCTTAAAAAAAATCAGAATAAAATCAGGTACTCCTTTGAGATCTAGAGTAAAAATGTGAAAGGGACGACCCAAGTGCATTGCTGGTATTAAGTAAATATGCATTAGAAAAACAAAATATTTTCTTGGTGACTTTTCACACTCTATGATTACTGGAGAAATACTCTGATAATAGCATAAATTCTGATACACAGTCGTGACTCACTTACACTGAGAAGCCACTGTAAAATAGAATTTCAAAAGATGCATAAAATTAGCACAAAACAGTTGAGGTGGACTCAAGCATGAACTCATTCATCAGTAGGTTTCAGGATAATGACAGCTCTTTAGCAAAATTTTAGTTATGCCTTATTTCTAAGATGTACTGAAGTGAATCAGACTTTACTCTTTGTCTGTTACTTAGCTTAATGCACACACTAATCACTCCATCTGAATAATAAAAATTTCTGTGGTGGTCTATGTTATTTTAGATAAACAGTCATTGTGTCATTTTTGCACAAATTCTGAGGACAAGTTCTAGTTACACGTTCTGATGATTAAGTTCTGACGTTCATAACTAAGAACTTGTATGAGGATTTACTAAGATGAGCATTCCTTTTTCGAGTTAAGAAATTATGTTCTGATGACTGTTAAGTTCTGGTATAGGTCTAAGTTCTGATTTCTCAGTCTAATCCTTTACTTGGCTTATCTTTGAATGAAATTTAATAACAGTCTCAGTCTGTACTCGCATATGTTGAAGTGGAAGATTAATAGTCACTATGATTCCTCTTTCCAATGACTGTTATTCTTTTTCAAAGTCTAGGGAGACGAGGTAGAATTAATTCTACCTGTCAGCATTAAATATCTTTGCGTCTCTTGGCATTCTTTTGCCTATATAAACAACCACTTCACATCAGTCTTTCCATCACATTCTTCTCACACACTTATCCTCCTTCTTCTGTCAAAAACACAATGGTTCGATACAACATGTTTTTGAACACACAAACCTTCACAATGGAGCTCAGTTGTGCCGACTGGCAGCAGGAGTGGCATGTAACAGCCATTCCTGAGGAGATCTGGGATTCTGTCCCACAGGAGGTGCTAACTCACCTCCTATTCTTCTATATGGACTACCATCGCCATCTGGAGCGATTGGAGGAGGAAAGGCGGGAAGCTATCCGTCAGCAAGAGCGAATCATACGACTCGCCATCTTGTTCGTTGAAGATAGGAAGAGGAAGATGACTTAATCTCGTCTTCTTCCTGTTCTTCTTCATCCTCAAGCTTTGTCAGGCTTCTTAGCTAGGACTAAAACTGTTGACGTTAGGATTAGAAGCTTAGGGAAAATCTGGTATTGATGTAATTTCTATTTCATATATGTATTGACTTGATATATTAATGAAAACTATTTTTACTTCAAGATTTTGTCTCTGAGTTATTTTATCTTGTGTTGTTAAATCCTGCTTGATATTCTGATGACCATTTAAATTTTGTCTTTATTTAAGTTCTGATTCTCTGTCAGCACTTATTCATCGAAATTATCTCGGTCATTTTTAACATGAATCTGAGAAGGCAACTTCTTAGAAGGATTCTGCAATTGGGGGTTCTAGGCTTCTCAAGAGGCTTAGACGTATGACGGTTCCTGAAACTCCCAAGGAATCCAAATCAACAAGGAAGTACAAGAAACAGAGGGCACAAAGGCCAGTTTCAGATGATGAGGAGGAAGCAGCTAAGGGGATCAGGAATCTCTGATCTCACAAGACAAGGAATTTGCTCCAGTCACTTCTTCTCCATCAACTCCATCTCAGGAACCTGTATCTGACAAGGGTAATTCACCTTCTGTGTCTCTTGTTGATCCAGGCACAAGTGCTGAAATTGATATTCAGAACCTGGTTGTGCCTGAAATACTTTTCTTAGAAGCTCTAACAGCAAATAATCCTTCCACAACACCTGTTACTGATGCTGTTCAAACTCCTGAGTTATCACTAACACCTTCTCTGCATCAAGATGCTGATGATCAGATTTTAGGTGAGCATCAGGATATGGCTGTTGATCAGAACTTAGTATCAGATCAGCAATTAGAGGATGCTGAAGCCTCCATTGCTACTCACACTGTTGTCTTATCAGAAGATACTGATTCTCTAAGTTCTGATGCTGCAAATGTTGGAGATACTGGTGAGGCTGCTACAACTGTAGATGTTGATGAAGCAGGTCCTTCAGGACATACTCCTCCACTGACTCTTCCTAAGTCTGAACTGGTAAAGGAGTTTGTTATCAGGGATGCACCAGTACCTTGGAGTGAAACTCCTGCAGGTCAGGAGTGGACTAAGGAATGGAACTCAGTTTCATGTGTTCCAAATGCTTTACATCTTGCTGAGCACTTGACTAAAGCTGATGAAATGTTACATTCTGATGATTTTAAAACCCAGCTTAGAGTCACTGCATTGAGTACTAAACATCTACAAGGTCTTCATTCCAACACTCATGCAGAGCTACACAAGATTCAGGAGAACTTTATCAAACAGGAACAAGTTTGGAAAATTGATAAGAAAAAGTTCTTCCAACCTACCATTGACAGGGTTGCTTATATTGAGAAAACTCAAGAGAAGCAACAAGCTCAGATTGATCAAATTCTGACAAATCAAGCTTCTCAGCAATCGCAACTTACTGAAATCCAGACCTCAGTGGAACTACTTATCTCTCTTTTATTACCTGCTGATGCCAAAAAGGGGGAGAAGGTAATTAAGTCCAAATGCAAAACCAACAAGACACTGCAAGGAAAGGATGATGGAAAAGATGACCAAGGAAACTCTGGAATGGGTAGTGGTCATAGTCAAGGTAGAAGGTTTACATCAAGACAAGCTAGTCACAGAACAAGTTCTGATACTGGGAAAAGAATAAGTTCTGCTGTTGGTAAAAGGATAAGTTCTGATGAACTTCTAGATCTTGATGAGAAAATGTCAAGACAGTTATTTCTTCAAGAAAATCCAGGGATGGACTTGGAAAGTTTAAAGGAAGAAGAAGCCAGACTTAAATCAGAGAAAGTCACATCTAAATCTGAAGCTTCTGGTAAAAAGTTACTTCCAAAACCTAAAGGCATTGTGATCAAAGAAAGGATACATACTGAAGAAACTTTGGCTAGATCACAACTACAGATAGATCCAAGATCCAAGGGTAAAGAAAAGGTTGGTGAACCTATCAAGCCTTATGTACCTCCTGAGGAAGAAGAAATTACTGATGGAAAAGATGATCTTGCTCTGACTTCAAGAAAAGTTCTTAAAACAACCTTTGACATGGCTCAAGTTGTTCAGAGTCAAGAAATTGTAAGTTCTGATATTCAGAAGAAGCAAGTAACCTCTGACAGTGCTCAAGTTAACTTGATATCAGAAAATAGATCTAAAACACTCCTACCAGGATTCACTAAAGCAAAACAGACTCAATCTTTGAAGACTACTCCAAGTGGTTTTGAAGCAAGAGTAGTTACTGGAAAGGAAGCTAGAGATAAAACTGGATTGGGAAGTGCTGATGAAAGAAGAGTACACAACACTACCGATGATCCAACTTCCTTGAGTGAACCAGGTATTGGAGCAACTCCTGAGAGATTGAATCAACTAGAATCTGTACAGATGGTTTACCATACCTACTTGAAAGAATACATCATGTTGTATTTCATGACAGATGGTAGGGTTTATCATATAAGACAAAATGCCATTCCTTTGAAGTATTTTGAAGAATTGGAGCATGTACTTTTCTTACTTCAAGTGGATGACAGAATAACAGAGACTGCTGCAAACTACTTAAAAGAACATATTCAGAGACAGAAAAGGCTTTATTCTGTTAAGTCTGACAGCAGATATGTTCCAAAGTACAGAGATCACAATGGGGATATTGTTGATATGAAGCCTAATACTGCACAGATCAGAACGTATCTTGGTATTAAGGGACTTGAATTCAATCTTGAATCTGACAAAACTTATGTCATAAGACTAGACCAGGAGTTAAGGAAAGCAAAGATTAATGATCTCAGAGCTGCAATCTTTCAAACTGGTGAAGATACTGCAGAGCTTAAAGGTGTTAAAAGGA
Organism: Apium graveolens; assembly: GCF_009905375.1. Lineage (NCBI taxonomy): Eukaryota > Viridiplantae > Streptophyta > Magnoliopsida > Apiales > Apiaceae > Apium > Apium graveolens. Next base: position 56,915 of record NW_027419001.1, read on the forward strand.
GAATGATTGATGAACTAAGATATGCTGAGAAATGTTTGTTGAAGAACTATCTCAGAACAACTCCTGACATCAGAGAGATCAGAAGATGATGAAGCCAAGTCGAAGATCTACAACTGCTTAAATTCTGATATTTATGCAGATTGAAGTTGTTATCAGAAGTTGAAATTGGTAAAACTTTAAGGACTGTAAGTTGTAGTTATCTAGTCTATTTCTCATGCATTTGTACTTAATGTTTTTGACATCATCAAATATCTGTTTAACTTGTATATTTTGTTAATTTACAAGTTGGGGGAGATTGTTAGATATATTTGATAATGTCATGGCTAATATGTTTTATGTTTAGCTTTCAGATCTTGTGTGAACAGGATAGATCAGTACTTAACTGTTGATCAGTACTTATACTGGAAGTCAGGACTTAAGGATATCAGTACTTATATTATCAGGAGATAATCATCAGAAGATAGATATCAGAACTTAAGTGCTGAAGGACAATCAGATAAGGACAGTAGCTGATTAAAGGAAAGAAGATAGAGATAAAACATAAGAAGAGATATGCATGAAGAAGGAATTCCGTGAAGAATGGAATACTTGGAATAGAAGATATCTGATTGATATATTTTAGGAAGCAGAATTATATTCCATATCAATTAGCGATTATCTTGTAACTGTGTAGTATATAAACACAGGCATAGGGTTTACACTATAAGTGTTATCATTATCGAAGTTATTATTCTATATAACCCTAGCAGCTCTCGTGATATTTGTTCATCACTGAGAGGTAACAGTTCTATATTGTAACAGAGTTTATTGTTTCAATAAAGTTTGTTTTCTGTTACTCAAGTTCTTTAAGTTCGATTTGAGTGTACTATACACTGTATTCACCCCCTCTACAGTGTGTGTGTGACCTAACAATATATATGGAGAATATAATACTTATTGTATTACTCCTAAGCCAACAATCATAGAAAAGAGCACACGTCTCCAAAAGTTGGGTAGATTTGGCATATCACCATATGTTGACATAATGGTAAATATTGAATCCAATTTTACAAGTCAGGAGGTGGGATTATGGAGATTTACATTACAAAAAAGGGATTTAATGTAAGTACTCCATATTTATTGTATCCAATTATACATTGCAGTATATAATTCTAGCCGTAAAATAACCAATTAAATATTGACAGCGAGATGATATTTAGCATGGATGATTTCTTTTGCATAAGGGAAGATATGCAAACACTGAAAATCAACAATAATTTAGCAAGTGCAGTAATTGACACACACGCAATTATTCTCAATGATAATGAAAAGTACAAGGCAGAGGAATCTCCGTTGCATATATTCTGTACTATTGACTGTGTGGTTATCAATCTATCCACTAATATTCATAAGATTATGCACTTATTTATCAATGTCCATTTTTAATTTCAAAACATACATATTTAACAACATCCAAGCTTGGATACTGACAAGAACGGTACTGCAATATATTCGATATTTGCTGAGAATATGGATAAGATGCTTGAAAAATTCAAGAGGGCAAGGCTTGATAGTATGGACATGGTAAAATTTAAATTTACAGTATAAGCATTTCTATTTGATTTGCCATAATATTATTGTCATATTTACGTATCACATAATAAATTTATTGCAGATCTTTTTCCCAATTATTGCCTATGAATATTTCTATTTGATTTGCTACAACATCAAGAATCCAGCATGGGAAATAGTTGACAATATAAGAAGGAATGATGATCCAAAGATCTGCTATGGACAAAAACCAAAAACTATGGCATAAAAATATCAACACTTTAAATAAAATATAAATTTCTTTAGTAAATTCATGTAACTTAATTTTTTAATTTTTTTTCAGCATTCACACTTTGACAAGTACATGAAAGCAAAAGGACATGTCATGGCGGTAAACAGGATAAAAAGCTTGAAGCCAAATTATTTGAAAATATCATGGCAGATATTAAATATTTTAATTGATTGTGGCATATTCCTAATCAGGCACATGGAGACTTATAAAGGAGACTCAAAGAATAGGCAAACAGGGTTGAAAGAAGATCATGTAAAAACAAACTTCAAAATATTCACTAAAAACACACAAATAATCACAAAAAATATAACAACTAATCAGTGAAATCTTATAAATTTTTTAATTGCAGAATGGGCAGAAAAATCAACTCAACAGGCTTCGAATCAAATATAACAGCATTATACTATCATCACAACTCAATTCTACAAGGCAGGAAAAATGAAGGAAAGGAACTCTATATTAAAGTTGCCTCAAAAAAGCTAATGAACTTGGTGATAGAATCCTCTCAACAGTCTCAGGAACAAAGAATGACCAATAATCAAGGAGATAGAGAAGTGCAGACTACAAAAACGAAAAATGTTACTTTTGCAAAAAACTTGACAAGTACATTTGATGAAGCTACAAAGAACAAATTTGTAAAAGACTAGTTCTATTATTTTCTATTTTTGAAAATGTAGATTTAAATTGTTGGTATCTCTGTGTGATATTAACGTTTAAGTAGAAGCACTATCGATGTTTAGTACTTTTAGTTTCGGAAACTGGGGAATGACGATATGATTGGAATTTCAAATATTATAAATGTTTCGCCAAATATATTGTTACAGTGTAAAATTTATATGTTATGTTTGTTTTAGTTGCTGGATAATGTTTTGATGAAATACTAATATACTATCATGGTATAAAATTTATCTTTATTAGACATAATTTTGTTTAGCATCCTGCATTCCTCTAAATATAATGCTAAAAATGAAATAAAAGCATATAATATCATAATAAAAGACCCAAACATATTTTAACAATAAAAAATATAAGCTTGTCCCGTAAACGTTAAGCAATCTATATAAGTAAAAATTTAAATTGTCTAAATAGTACTCACAAATCTCTTGCAAGAACACACATCATGGTTTCTAACAGAAACATGCACAAAATATAGTGAAACACACTATAATCACTAATTAAACAACTAACAATCACTAAACAAAACAATCCTAATCACTAAAAAAATAAAATCAATCACTTATAAAAGGTGAAAAGTAACAAACTAGTAAAATAGATTAATCTTAAAAAGTTTGCCTTTTTGCATTCCTCTAATGTTAAAATTATACAAAAGCATAATGAAAGTCATAAACATATACAAGTACTTTTATAACAATAAAAAAATATAAACTCGTCCCGTAAAAAGTTCAACAATCTATATAGCAAAAATTTAAATTGCCTAAATAATAGTCATAATCAATTTTATTCAACCCTGGTTTTCCTCCTTTTTATACATCTTCTTGCATCATGAGTTGTTGCACCACATAGTGCACACTTCCGAATCCTTTTCTTCGATTTGTTAATTGTTTTTTCCCTATCTCTTAAAGTAGTTTCGTTTGTTCTTACAAACATTAGTTGGAAGAATGTTAACTTCTCCTTCAGGTTGCTGCTCGACCATTGCAGCAATATGATCCTTTTTTGTAAAACTAACAATAGATCCATCATAATCATCCAACTCCGTATTTAACTTCTTTATAGTGCTGTGTACATGCTCAAGCCTATCCATTTCTACCCCAGCCTTGTCAACTGTTTGGCGAAAATCAAACCAAATTATGGTCAGTTTTAAAAATACTTGTTCCATCTTAAAATAATCACTAGTTACCACATCTAAATTTAATGAAGTTCCCCTATCATCAGTTTGCATCCATCGATTAAGAACAAGGATTCTTGGAAATTTGGTAACCCCAATTTGCATTAAACCACAAAATGCATATCTACAAACAATACCACACATCACAAATTTCTTGCAAGAACACACGGCATGGTTCATACTAACAGAAACCTACATAAAATATAGTGAACATATTATAATCAATAATTATACAACTAACAATCACTAGAATAAACACATCAAATCATTAAAAAATAAAAATTAATCACTAATAAAAGGTGAAAAGTAACCGAATAATAAAAGAGATTAACCTTAAAAAGTTTATCTTTTACCCTCACATCCCTGATTTCAAAATGAGTAACACCATCAACTTCTTCACTCATACGCTTAATTTGCATTTCCAAACAAGAAGCAAGTATTTCTTCCTGAATTTTATAAAACATAGTACATGTGTATAAAGTGGCTGCATCATCTTCTATAAACCACTTTGACAATGTTGTAGGAAGACTTGACTTTGACTCATGATCCAGTGTAACTGTCTCATTCCTTTGCTTGTCCATTGCACTCTCAAAACGCAACCAAAACTCACATAACATATCTCCTTGTTTGTGAAACTGCCCAAAAAATGAGTTTTCACTCTCAGATTTTGAAGTAGTTCTTAGCAACCCAAACATTGGCTCATTTCTAAAAAATGCAGGAATCCATGAAGCCTTTAGAGCATACATATCTTGCAACCACTTATTATTTTTTAAATGAAATTCCTTTATAACTGCCTCTCATCCGCTCTCAAACTCTTCAATTTCTATAATAGATTACCAGATTTAAGTTTTCATTTTCTCCATAAAGTCTATTTCTTTGCATAATCGATTATCAAGCTGTAAACAAATAAAAAAATAAAAAATTAATGGAACCTAATGAACTTTAAAAGCTAAAATGATACAGAACATTATTGTCACGATAAAACACAATATAAAACACATGGAACAATTATTTTAATCATTGATAAATGTGACATTTATTAATAACAAGGAAGAACAGTGAGACAGGGAAAACACAAGGGAATATGAAAATTCACTAAAACATTTATTTTAATCACTAATAAATGTCACTTTAATAACTAAACATTATTGTCTTAATCACTTATAAATGACACTATAATACCTTAACTGGTAATTTTTCCATAATATGCCGCATGCATAAACGATTCTTACTACGAACAAGACCGTTGACATTAGAAAATACATCACGTACAGATACCTTCATAGTAGGACATTGATCAGTAATAATCAAAACATGATTCCGTCCCATTACCTTTACAAGATGACCAAAATCCCAACTGTAATCATCAACACTCTCATGTGAAAGAAGACATGATGCAAAAGTTACACATCTATCATGTTTGTCAACGCCAGTGAATGGTGCAAAAATCAAATTATACCTGGAAAAATAAATGATAAAAAACAGAAAAGAGTTAAAAACTAAATAGAAAAAACAACATAAAAACAACATAAAAACCAAGGAAAATGTGGTCCATTTCTCGACCTTTTAATAAAACTCAGTATACAATTAGAGTAAATAGCTGTCGAGTACCTATTTGTATCAAATGTTGCATCAAATGATATTGCATCACCATATAATTCAAAATTCCTACGACCAATAGAATCAACCCAAAAATAGTTTTGTGAGGCAACCATCGGAATCAACATCATAAGCATAATATAAGGCTTTAGATTTCTGCTGGATACGTTTGAATTTATCAATCATCATATGCGCATCCTTATCACCTATAAACAATTTCAAATCCCTATTGAAGTTCCGAAAATCTTGCAGCGAAGCACCATCATATCCACCATACATTTTCTTGGCAAAACTAAATGACTTGCTAACACCAATATTCACCTTTGCACCATTATAACATATATTCCTCAAATTAGTAGTCATTTCACGACTAGATCGCAAAAATGACGACCTTTTCACATGTCAAAGGATGATTGTGATACGCAACAAAGCAGTACACAAAATATTTATTCGGAACCATATACTTCAAAACCATCTTTACTTTACATCCACACCTACGAGTAACAGAACGCCTCATCTTCAAAACTTTTGGATCATCCTTGGGATTATTGAATCCTTCATAACTACAAACATAATATTTCAACAGAAGGCATCATTTAGCTTTTCAGTTGTTTTGCGAACGCTAAAACCACCTAAATGAGCATAAGTCTTATAAAACTGATAACCTTGATCTACACTCTCAAAAACGTGATTAGTGTAAGGCACGCCATTCTCAACAACACAATTAGGTATATAATACCTATTACCACCAGGAGATGTAGTATAATTTCTCGAACTGCTTTCACTTTCTGTTGAAGAAAGATCAGTAACAACACCAATACCAACATCACTGCCACTCCTAGAAGAATCGCCGCAAAACGAATCTAAAAAAATATAAAACAATAACTGAATACATATAACACAATAAATGACAAATTGTATTGTCAATGCAATTATTTTAATGTAATTATAAAAAATCACTAAAATATTATTATAATGCAATTTCATAATCAATAAAATATTATGAATACGATTACAACAAACTGACAATTTTTTTTCTCTCTCTAGAATTCTGTTATTATTTTTATCTCTCTAAATAATTATATCAGTCTCTACTTGCTTATAACATAAACTCTACTATTATAGTCTCTATTTCTTTGTATATCAGACACAAACAATCTCTAAAACATAATTAACTAATACAGAATTATGTAACACATAAACAATCACCAAAAGATGAGCATATAATCATATAATCACCAATAGATGAGCATATAATTAGATAAACAAATCACAACTAACATTAATCGCATAAATAATTAAAAAAATTAAGCTAAAACTATTCGTTATACAACTTAAAATCACAAAAAGATACAAAAATTTTAAAACGAGCTTTTCAACATATCAAAAAATATAATACAAGATATTTTACCTTGATTAACTCTAATTTTATCCAAATCAACTGTAATCATCTTCAAAAAACAAATCGAGAAGCCGAGTATCTCTTTACAAATCAACAATCACTAAATCTGTGTTCTGAACAAAATTTTCGAAGATAATTCTTTTTCGAAGCTAAATAACTAAATCAACACTCAACTAATTCTTTTCTGAAGCTAGATAAAGAAAGTTTAATGGATTAAAAACTAAAAAACTAGAGAGAGATAGAGAAAGATACGGAAGAACAAAAGAGAGAGAGAACGAGAGAAAGATAGGGATGAGGGAGAGAGAAAATAAAAAGCAGTTATGAATTTTAGTGAACCAAAATCTATGTCTTTTATATTTTTTTTAATTAAATTAAATGAGTTGCTGAGATTTAAAGTTATAAAGAAGAAATGGATGGCTATGACGAGTTTTTAGTTTTTATTTTAGGGTTGGTTTCCATTTGATCATTCTCCTATATATATATTAGCCTAAAACCTGGGCGATGCACTGTTATTTTAAATAATTGTTATTTAATTATTTTTATTTTAATATTTCATTAATTTTATTTATTAAAAGAATAAGTATGTCTGAATAAATATAACTGAATATATCTTTCATTGTATAATAATAGCTAATAATAATAATAATAATTAAGTTTTAAAATAAATAAGTTCATAAACCAAGTTCAGAAAAATATATACTTGGTTAAATAGTCATGTGTTCCAATCAGAACATCATAATTTAGAATTACTTAGAATGTTGATAATATTCAAATCTTGGGCTAATTTATATTATAACTATTACTATTCTATCTAATCATAAATTGATTAAAAAAATCTAATAATTAGAATTTAACGACAAAACTACTACATAATTTATCGAAAATTGAAATGTTTTTTATTAGTGGTTTTGCTTGATAAATATTAATGTGTTACTGTTAATGTCGATAAGCTATATTTAAAAAAGAATTATGAGAGTTGGTTACTTAAAAATAAAAGTTCATATCTAACTCTATATTCTCTGAGCACATAGTTTATTAGAACCGATGTAATGCACATATTAATGCACATATTAGTATTAATGTTATATGGAGTATAATTTTTTTAAGACTTATTTTGAATTGAAAATTTTATGATATGAAATTTATGATATAAAATGTTTAGATAATATAATTTGATAATAATTATATACACACATGTATATGTTAGTGATATCTTTAAAATAAGGGACATTTAAAAAAATGATATTAGACACTAAAATATAGAGTTTTATTGATATCTATCAATGTGTATACAAATGTTAATTATGTTAAATTATTTTCCTTTGACCTGATTATCAATAAAAATTTTAATATTTCGTGTTTAATATAATTCTATAAATATAGATGATGATATACTAACAGTCTGGATAAGTATGTAGTCCCAATTTTTTAAAAATAATTTCGGCTTTAACACGTATTCATATTCTATTTTATCCTAAATAATTAAGATTAAATAAATAAGTCTAAATACCATATGAACATATACCCTGCTAGTAACAAAAGAAAAAAAAGCAGCAAATAATCACGTATCACGTAAATATATTAATCATGATAGTATAGTGATTTGGTCACCCAATTATTGTTCGTATGCGAGCTTATTTGTTGATTGTGACGGAACATAACATGTTACTTTAATATTAAATTAAAAAATATATTTACATCATTTTGTCAAAAAAAATATATTAACAACAATTTAGTAATGATAAATAAGTAATTTCAGCAAGTACTAAGGAACCGGCTACCAAACTTTTAATATTTAGTTTATTATAATATATATATATATGTATGTATGTATAATAGATAGATAATATACTATAAAATAATAGATACTCTCCCCGTCCCATTTTTGTTATCCACTATTATCATTTTACTCTATCCCAAACTAGTTGTCCAATTTGATTAATATGGTAAATAAATGATGAATAAAAAGAACGCAGAAGATAAATAAAAGGTAATTGTTATTATAGTTTTATATTATGATAACTATTGATCTATTTGATTTTATTAAATAAAATATGGATTTAGATTGATGAAATAAAATATGGATTTAAATTGATGGAAAAGAAAAACGGGGCGAAGGGGTATAATAAAAGAATAATTTTGTTAACATTGAGGTAAAGACTTTCATGAGAGAATTTCTATAGTTGAGCATATTTACTCAATTATTTTAGATTTTCTAAAGGAAATTACTTTTGGAAAAAAAATCAATATATAACAAAAAAAACTTAGCAAAAAAGAAATATATATAACAAAATGGAGCTAGAAAGAAATTAAAGAAATAGAAGGGGTAAAAATTTAGAAAGCACACAGCTGTAAAAAGGATCACGTGGAAGTCACGTGAGAAACACATCTTTCTCCATCACTAGCGCTCTCTCTCTAAAGAAAGACATATACACACATACACACACTGGTTGTTCTCTTTTTGTGAATGGGCTTGAATTGAATTGGATCCAAAATTGAGCTTCTAGGGTTTGCAAAATCAATCAGTCATTACATAAATTAAAATAATTATTTAAATACACACAACAACAATGATATAATAAATCAATCAATCAATCGTATAATCTGAAATAGGCTACGATGGATGTGGATTTCAACGGCGATGTAGGTTGTTTAGATGCGGAGCTATTGCAATTATCGGAGGTTTCTTCTTCTGCTATCAAATCCAATCCTTTTCTCGCCGAGAAGCTTTTCGAACAATGGCTTTCGCTCCCAGACACTCTTCTCATGGTTATTTCTCCTTTTATTTTTCCTCTTCATATATTTATATATCCTTAGATTTGTATTTTTGTTTCTATCTTTTCGGGTAGAGTAGGACACGTTTTTGGTTTTATATTGTGCCGATTAATTAACAAATTACTATAACAGATTGAATCCCTTATGGTTGTTTTTTGTTTCTCGGGAGGGCGATTGTATTTATTTGTTAGAGACAATCATATCGGATCTTGTTCAATATATCTAATTTATCGTTGATGCATTATAAGGAAAGAGAAAGATGTAAGGTGGTTAAACAACTTCCTTCACTTTTTTACTTGGAAAAAGAGGAAAGATGTTGAATTTGTAACACTATTTTTGCCGAATCCCCAGCTGAAAGCTTTGTACATTGATTTTTTGGGTTAACCGTATATATGTTGGTAGTTGGTGTGAGGTGTACTATCTTAATGTTGCTGTTTATTATCCTTCATGAATATATTCATCGTTGAGAATTGGCTACTGACAAGTTTGATGTTTGTATTGAATTTGTCTTTGTAAAGTTTCTCGACGTATGAATGATAGATCTTGTATGTTATGCTATGTAGTTGGGCAAGTTGAACGAATTAATATTCAATTGTTGGTTGTTATTTTTTTACTCTGATGAGCTATGCCAAGGATCTTATGCAGTTGCTGGGACAAAAGTTTATAGCCTGTTATCCTCTTGCCCACTTGTTAATTTTATTAGCATAATCTTATTTTTTTGGACGATGGATATTCTTACATATTCATAGTAGGTATTACTGCTCTAAATGACTTTATGTAAGATTCACAGATTAGTGCCATTTATTAATGTTTGATGGTATGACGTTTTATTTTGCCGTTCGTAGATATAAAAGCTTACGTGCCAAGTAAAATTAGATACTTGTCTTGGAGTTGTTTCCAGTTATAAATGTTTGATGGCATTTATGTGTTATTATTAAAATAATAGATTTCTTGCAATTAATACACCGATTATCAATAAAAGTTCATTTATTTAGTTATTGTTGTAAGAAAAAATATCATCAATTGTTAAGAGGTTGAATTGAGAGTAAAGCCCTCTGCTCCCTTTTTTCTTCCATTTTTTGTCACTTTAATAAATTCCTTTATAATCTTCAATATACTTTCCTAAGTTACTATAGTTTGCTTCAAAGTCAACTTATTGAAGAACTGTAATTTTCACGGTGCAGGTAAAATCCTTGCTTAACAATGCCAAGGCAGGCGTTCCCTTAAATGTTTCTGGAACATGTTCTAGTCCAAATGCTGCTTCATCAAATTCTATACCTTCCATGTTTTCTGCTGGAAGCACGCCTCCACTTTCACCCAGAAGTTCATCTGGTTCCCCGCGTATTGTTAAACAGAGAGCTGGTCCTTCTGTCTTAGGTTCCCCTCTAAAAGTACTGAGTGAACCAGTAAAGGAGGTGATACCGCAGGTCTGTTATGATATTTTGCAGTTTATAATGATTTCGTTCTACTTATTATTATGTTATGTTGAGCTGCTTTTTCTTACCTTTTTGATTGCTATTCTTCTTCCACTAATGTAATATTTGTTGATTTAGTTCTATTTTCAAGATGGTCGGCCACCTCCAACCGAACTGAAAGAACGATGTTTATTTAGAATCAACCAATTCTTTTATGGCCATATGGATGGATTGCAGATAAATGGTGAGATCTTCTTGAGCATTTAATAGCTAGTGTTAGTCTTAATGCTCTTTCATCCTTTTGTGGTTCACTTAAAACTCTGTGGGGAATCACCGAGAGAGTTTCTTCACTGATAAATTAATATTATGTGGAATTTCAGAATTTAAACCAGTCACCAAAGAAATATGCAAGTTGCCATCATTTTTCTCCCCTGCGCTTTTCAAAAAGATTGATGTTAATTCAACAGGCATTGTAACTAGGTATGGGTTTGTGTCAGCTTTATTGTATCTATTGCTAATTTCTGCTAGTAGAATTTGTGCATTTGTTAATGTTTCTCTTGAAATTTTAATATTAATTTATGTTTTATAATTTTTGACATTGATATGGTAACACAAAATTCTGCGTTACTGGTGAATGATTGATATGATGTCAAGATTTGAACTTTTAAAAGTAATTTCCTTCTCGCCAAAAAACTTGGAGCATTTTTGGGTTTGGCAAGGCAGTGTGGAGGGTTCACTTAAGATATAAGCAGTATCTTAAGTTAGGTTGATAATAACCTTTGTATGGAAGACAGAATAAGGAGATACAAAATCTCCTAAACTAGAGTAGAACTAGAAGTGTAACACATTTTTAAATATTACAGCTTAAAGACTAAACTTTACTTGGGTAGAGCTTTTTCTGATTTGAATATATGTATGAATGAAGTGTGAACAAGCCGGATTGTGAATAAAATTTGTGAATGTATTTTTATTGCTGATAATTCAATAATATTATTATAATAAAGACACATGTATAGGTACATGCCAGGTAAAAATGTATCCGGATACTTGCAACTGATATTATTGACTTGTATAAATTTTTTAATTTTGAATTCTGAGTCAAGTACAAAACCTAGACACAGCTTATGGACTTGCTTGCTACAGATGCATGGACCTGTAGGATTTAAATATGCATGTGATATAAAGACATATGAGTGAAATTAACCAATTTTCAGCTGCGTGGATTTGTATATCTGCACACATGTATAGTATGTAGCAGTGTAAGGTGGCACATCTATGCTGTATAAAGAATTAATTAAGCTTTTAGCATTCAGTTTGTTACTTTAATTGATTCAGTATGTTTTGGTGTGTGAGCAGTTGAACCTTTGGTATTTATACAATTTTCTGAATTCGTATGCGTGTAGAGATGCATTTGTTGATTATTGGGTAAATAGCAACATCTTGACGAAGGACATCCCAAGCCAAATATTTACAGTTTTAAAACAGCCAGATCTGAAGTACATCACTCAGGTATTCACCAGTTCTGAGATTCTGTTTGTTGTATCGATCATCTAAACTAGCTGCTCCCAAGATAGTAGGTCGTAAACCTCCTTCTTGCAGCTATATTCGGTACAAACTACCAAGTTCCCTTACACCTGTAGTTTTTCCACCAAACTTGACCACAGGATGACTTCAAACCTGTGCTTCGAGAGCTTTTATCAACTCACCCTGGCTTGGAGTTCTTGCAGAGCACACCTGAATTTCAGGAAAGATATGGTTTGTGCTATCACTTCTTATATATATAGTGGCTCTCCTTTATAAAGACAAATACATGATTCCAGTATATCAGTTGCCTTTGTGACGTTAAGAATGTTTTATAAATTAAATCTGTTTCTGTCAATGCTAAATATTAAACTGCCATCCCTGTAGCAGGATTTGATCATTTACATTTAAACTAAAATTATATGGTCAACTATGTAGATATTCCCGACCCCTTTTTATTTAATCAAGTAGGGTGTACTATTACCTTGTTCGTCTTGGTCATAGGATTCTCTGCACAGCTTTAAGTTAAATAATACTGTTAAATTCTGTCAGTCATGACAAAATATGTTAGTGTATCATTTGAACTATGTTGAAGGGGAAAACATGCCACAATCTTACACTTAATTTCTTTTACAAGTTGGTTGTGTATAGCATAACTCCCAACAATCATGTTAGAGTGTAATGGGAATTCTGTTCAATTGGTTCATTAATCAATTTTTTGTATTGTGATTTTAATGTCTAAACAAATTTTTTGTGTCTGCTCAACTCTATGAATCCAACGGTGTTTTTTTATCGAAGTTAGTAGACAAAGCTGTGCATTTGAATGTAAAGCAAAAGGCTGAAGGGTTGAGAAAAAGATAAATAAATAGTCAAGAAAGTGATGGCAGCTAAACTAAAACCATAAAAGTGAAAAGCTTATTTTAGAGTAGTAATTAGCAAGTAAGCCTTCAAGTTAATTAGCAAAAAAAAAGAAGTAAGCCTTCAAGTTGTCTTTGTTAATTTTGGATCCAACCTAGTGATATTCTTGATACAACCTCCTTATCGTTGTGGTCATCCTAATTTTTGATTCCTTTGTCTCGACCATTGTTTTGCAACTGTTAATAGCAATTTAGGATAAAAATGTCCCTGTAGGTCTGTACTAAATCTGTGCTATAATTCCTGAACTGCTAAGAAATATTAATTCTTGGCAAAGTGGATCTTAGAACATAATCAGAGATGGATGATATCTGTAATTTTTACTACATATTGTCCTGTAACAGAGATGTGTACTTGCTTGTGGTTTTTTAGTGTTTATTATTATATTCATGTAAAAAATGGCCTTTAATGGAGAAAAGTTGTATCTTTTTCAAAAATAAAGAATCTCATGCACATGATTTAATTTTTATTTGGTTCTGAACTTTTTATTGAAAACATCTTTGAGATCCGCGGTCGTGATGCTAGGTTGCAGATTTTTTCGTATTTGTAACATTTTGAGGTACATCAAGTATAATTTAATAATCTCTTCTTTTTAATGCCAGCTGAAACTGTAATATACAGAATATTTTACTATATGAATCGATCCGGCAATGGTCGTCTTACCCTGAGGGAGCTGAAACGAGGGAACCTGATTGCTGCAATGCAACATGCAGACGAAGAAGAGGATATTAATAAAGTTTTGAGGTAGAGTATTATTATCTATATATTTCTAGTTAAATTTTTAGCTACGTATTTTCTTTCCAAAGTACTTGATTATTGTTATAATATTATTAATATCACTGTCATCATCTTAATTATAATTTCACTTTCTTATAGTCATTTTGTCATCAAATTCAATTGAATGCTAATAGTAAATGAACTTAGATCAGTGCTCCATGAGCTGACTTGAATATGTCTTATGAAACTATTGATTTAAAAGTGTCAATACCCTCTGATAACTAATGATATGCATGTGTAGAAAACAAAGAACACTAGACTGCTGATAAAAAAATTGATGTTAGTATACTTTACTGCACTTATATACTTTAATATGCAACTATACTACTTTTTAGACTCCATTCCTGACATGTTACAAAGAGCTTATGAAGGTGTTGAACCACGAAAAACATTCACATACTTGACAGTTGCAGACAGCATTCCTCACCTAGTTCATGAAGTTTAGACAAAAATTTAGTTGTTGCATTAATCACCTGAGCAATTCCGGCACCTCCATTCACATTTTGATGTAACAATATGATGTCGATTACTTGCCCAAACTATCTGTAGGAAATAAAGGTATATGTTATATCATGTACGGCATTTATAGCAACTGTAATTTTTACTTACAAGTTTGCTATTTGACTATTAGTGTGATAAGTAAAAGTAACTTATAAGTTGAATTCTAGAAGTACAAATATGTGCTTATTGAGTTATTTCAGTTATGTATTTTGATTTTACAATTTGACTTTATTAAAATTTTTATTATCCCTCTATACACAACTTCTAGTACCTTTTTGTTATTTTATATACATTACTTTTACTATTAATATTGTACAGAATTCCAAACATATTAAATTGTTTTTCTAGGTAATATTTGGCTATATATATATATATACACAAACCTCCATCCCTATTGTGTGCAACAAGTTCGTTAGTTTGTTTGCCAGCTTGATTTAGTTTTCAAGGCTTTGACATCGTATTAGCGAATTTAATTCGTGCAGCTTGCAGGTGTAAATACTTAAAATTTATTCGAATTCTATATCTTTACAACTATTTTAGATTTATTTTTTTAAAAACATTTTATGTAAATGATGGTTCCTTTGTTTGTGCCAAGGTCCCCGATATTAATGTTTTCAAACATGTTGGAATGACTGGGCATGTGAAAGAGTAGTCGGTCACTTTTTTTCTCAATTAATGTAAATTCTGTTGCTACAGGTACTTCTCTTATGAACACTTCTACGTGATCTATTGCAAGTTCTGGGAGCTTGATACCGATCATGACTTCTTAATTGACAAGGAGAACCTTATAAGATATGGTAACCATGCACTTACATACAGGATCGTTGACAGAATTTTTTCTCAGGTTTGTTTCATTTTAACACTGCTTTAATTCTGTTAACACATAATGTACTATATCCCTTTTTAATGTCTCTAACTTCACATGTTCTAGATGAACCAGATTTTAGCAGCAATTATGTACAATTCCCAATTGTTTATTATGTCTATATATGTCACCCTATAAATTTCTATGCAGGTCCCAAGAAAGTTTACCAGCAAGGTTGAAGGTAAAATGGGGTATGAGGATTTTGTTTATTTTATACTGTCGGAGGAGGATAAATCATCTGATCCTAGTCTTGAGTACTGGTATGTATTTTAATTGATGTTCTTTGACCCAAGGTCTTGCGTAAATTTTAACTGTTATATCCAGTACGCAATGTACAGTTGTTGTTTTAGCCTCGTAATGTTAAATGGACTAGAGAGTGAGAATTATGTTTGGTGATGCTATAGCCTATAAGAAATTTATCATTATGTACTATCTTAAACTTTTTATAAAACTTTAGGGTCTTTTTACTAGAGAAAAATTGTTGGGGGGGGGGGTTGGGGTGTGTTAAACATTTAACTTGTTTTTAATAGGATAAAAAGTAGGTGGTTGGGATGACATAGAACAATGGCTTGCAATTCTCTGGTTTGACATGCATTCAAAAATTCAGATGTTAAATCTTTAAAATGTTGCTAAAATCTTGTTCCGCTTCTAATAATAAATTATCTTGATTCAGTTGAGCATTTTTTTTTATCTTTGCATGGAGTGCAGTGTATTATAAGTTGACTATCATCTGACGTTGAATCCTTTGGTCAGGTTTAAGTGCATAGACTTAGATGGAAATGGTGTTCTGACGAGGAACGAGTTGCAATTTTTTTATGAAGAGCAGTTGCATCGAATGGAATGCATGGCCCAAGAGCCTGTTCTCTTTGAGGACATTTTATGTCAGATCGTGGATATGGTTAAACCAGAGGTTATTTCTTTACCATTTATGAAATTTGTCATTCCTATTAATATTATGCTACCTGTGAATCTGTCTAGTGTTCCTTGGTTTTGTGCATTTAATTAAGCTATAGCTGTTAGGTAGATATCTGATGAAGTCTACTCTTTTTATTATTGTGTACTGCTTTGCAATAGACAATCCTTATACTTAACAAAAAGAATAATAATTAAAAACAACGTACGGAATCCTACTAAATTGTTTCACACTAATTAGGATTTGTCAAATTTACATTCAGTCTTGTAATTCTAAGCTTTTCTATGGAAGAGTACTTTAGTTAATGGTAATGGAAGGTCTCTACATGACCGGGATCGTTCTTCCATAGTACTTTCAATTATTAAACTTAATTGTGAGGGTTCAGGGTTTAGGGAGCTGGTATTTTTTTAAGCACCTTGTACTTCAACTGCACTTCCTGTAGGATTTAAACATTCATGTCTGATGAGCTATTCTAAGTATCAACGGTTTTCAGAAACAGTAAATTTCTGAATAGTACTTCTAATTGGAGTTAATTCTTGAGTAAAGAAATGGTGTTTACGCTTCCTAAATTTTTGATGTTCACATGTGGTGTTACCAGCAACATGCATTGTCTTGCACATTGTGGGAGATTCTGACTTAATATTTCTTTCAGAATGAGAGCTATTTTACGTTGCGTGATTTGAAAGGTGGAAAACTCTCGGGCAGTGTTTTCAATATCCTCTTTAATCTCAACAAGTTTATGGCCTTTGAAACTCGTGATCCATTTTTGATTCGGCAGGTGTGTGAGATGTTTCTGTTCTTCTACTTGCATATCTAGTTGCTTTTCAGAATTTTTATGATGCAAAATTGCATCAAATGGTGGTGTATGTTTTGCAGGAGCGGGAGAATCCAACATTGACAGAGTGGGATCGGTTTGCACACCGAGAATATATCAGGCTTTCAATGGAAGAAGATGCGGAAGACGCCTCTAATGGAAGTGCAGATGTTTGGGATGAATCACTTGAGGCCCCCTTCTGAGCCTTACATGGTAAGATCTCTAAAATTGGGTTCTAGTGAAAGTTGAAATTGGTTAGCAGATCACTTTGTTTTTTGCTTTGAAATATATATGCGATGGTTAACATCTAATGCATATATACTGCTTGAAAAATAGTATGTATAATGCTAAGTTTGAAAATTATTACACCCAACATATCTCTCCATGTGTGACTTGGATGGCCACTCTAGAAAATGGTAGGAGAGAAAAAACCAGTGGACCACTGTGCATAGGTTGAGAACTATTACTTCTAATGCCTCTGCTTGAGATGCTGGTGTTACAACAAATATCAGAACTTTATTGGGCTTGTATATTATTATCATTAGCTTCGGTTAACTTTTGTACTCATTAGTCCTATTTGGTTCATAATGCAGGCGCCATCAGAACTTCGGTACTGATTATGCAACAAGGCATAAATTCTGCACTAGTTGCAAAGAGGATCGTTGATGCCATCAAAACCTATTGTTTACAATGAAGTCAAAAGCTCATTTGTTTTGCCAGTCATAAGAAGTCCCGGAGAATTGAGGTGTTAGATTGGAAGTTTTAAACTAGAACATTAAAGATTTGCCCAGAGAGCTAATCAGAAACAGTTAGAAGTTTCAGCACCTTTTACTTATAGGTGTAAGAGAGTTTATTGTCCTATTAGAATTTATTTTTTATTTATTTTATAATATGCATATCTGCAATTCTTCTCACCGGGATTAATTTTGTTAGTGCTGGCTGCCGGGCCCTATAGTTAATATTTTTTTCCCAACTCTTTCATTTAGCATCTTTCTTCCATTGTGAGTAGCTTTATTTTCTGGTTCTCTACATTTTTTTTCCTACCGAGATTTTATCCTGTAGCTTTTTTAATCTTTACTAGCTTCATATCTTAATCGGGAAGCTCAAATTATAATTGGAAAGCATGCTGATCCAATTAGCAAAAAAAAAAGAAGAAAAAAACAAGCATAACTTTGTTGTTTTCTGATGTTAGCTAAATGATGAGTTGTAAACATAGCAGAACCATTTCATGAATGTGCATGTAGGTTGAGGAATTGTAGTAATAGACCCCCCCCCCCCTGTATACGTATCTATCATCTGTCTGTTATGTTCAGTAAGAATGCCTTGGAAATGAACAAGTGGCTATTGCAGTGCATTTGTACATGTTGTCAAGAGTTTCTGAAAATAAAATAATGGTAAATTTAAAATAAACTGTGAAGTAGAAGTAGATAACTAAGGGTAGCTCAGAGGTAGTATAGGGGGGATTTATCAAGGACAAGGACAAAACAACCACTTCCATTATTCTGGAACAAACGAAACAACTAAGAAGAGAAACATGTTTATCTACACATAAATACATCCCTCCTATATCAGGAACATAAATTTATGTTGATTATACATTCATTATAAAGTTAACTACATTTGGACATAAATTCCACTCTGCAAATGCAATCGAGCAAGTTAAATCAGGACTAAAATATTATATTCCGGTTGATTGTGCTTTTAAAACCATAGAGAGAATTTTTCTGTAGCTCGGCCAGGCCTATTATCTGTATGAATTTTCTCTGTAGCTAGGCCAGGCCTATTATCTGTGGCTCTAGGTCATCGAGGGAAGATTATAAATCTACTCATTTTTTCTGGTTCTTTTTAAATCCATAATAATATCCCAGGTTAAGTCACTAAGATTAACGAGCTCTATCTCGTAAAAGGCACGAGCATTTTCTATATTTAATTCATTAAATTTTAAAAATATTTACAGCATATTTACGATAAATGAGTTATATGATTGTTTATCTTGATAGAATGATATATTGTAATATCAGTAATCCCCTATGTTTAATTTATTAATTTATACATTAAATTTCAATATTTATTGTATTCACGTGAATTTATTTTTATTTTTACTATAAATTTAGCCATTCAATATAAAAAATGACAATTAAATAAGATATATATAGTTCTCTGCTGTGTAATTTACTTTTCTGAACTATAATTACTTTGTAAACTACTCTTTGTATTGGTTCGTATGTGTACTATGAGCAGCTCTAAATTAGTTGACAAATTCATTAAACCTACGATAATCCCCAAAATAGTCTAAGATTTTATACATTTTTCGTACTAAAGCTCAAGACACTAATAATGTTTTTTCCTGAATATAATTAGTATATTAAATATACCTATTCAAAGTAATAAGTCTTAAACATTGTGTTATATTTATCATGATTGTTATTACAATTATGACAAGATAAATATAATCAATATACATTATCGAACTATTAATAGAAATAATGAAAACAATGACATGTAAAAATAGTTAAAATAATTAATACATGTAAATTAAATTATACACAATTAATTCATATATCTAACTTCTTTATTTGCTTTTCCATATATATAATAAAATCCAAAGTGAAACAGAAGAATTAACAATAAAAAAAATATTCAAAACATCATATTTTGAAAGAAATAAAAAAGTTAGATATATAGCTCAGAAACATGAAAATATAATAGATATAGATACGATAAATGGAAAAGTAAAAATAAATTTAATAACAAATAGTTTGATAAAAAGAGAACTATCCAAATTAAAACAAAAGGAAGCAAATAAACTAAAAAATATTTATTTTGGAGCAATATAATTTACAATAAAAGCATATTTTCAGAAAAATATCGATACCCCTATACAGATATATGTACTAGACGATAGAATATTAGGAAATATACAAGATTCATTAATAGCAGTAGTAAAGGGAAACTTGATATATCAGAAATTAAAATTTATAATACAACCTGATTTTAGCATATCATTAAGAGATGAAAATAAAGAAAGATCTTTAACATTATATTATAAATTAGATGGAATAAAAATGCAAAAGGGAAGTAAAGTAATTAGTATAGAAACTAAAATAGTTTATGCTATGACTGGAAACCATCATGTAAAGAAACAAACGGAATTAGGAATAATAGTACCAAAATTATACAATGATATATTAGAAAAAATTGAACATAAAGAAGAATCTCAAATAACAATCCCAGAAGAATTTACAATAGACTTTAGTAATAGACAAATAATTTCAACACAAAGAATTAAACCAATATTAGAAGGATCTAGATTAAATTTTAGAAAAGAATTTAAACATTTAAGTTTTAGAGAACAACCAATTATGTCAAGACAATATAGTTTACCTAAAACTATAAATCTAATAGATGTGAAAACTGATAGATTAAAAATTAAAGTAATAATATTCGAAGGAATTGTAGCAAAAGATTGCATAGCTGAAATAAATACAGGCGTTGTTAAAAATTTTATACACATAAGTAAAATTGATGAAAATAAATGCTCCATAATAGAACCACAAACTTATAATTATCCTGAAAATGAGAGAGAAATTATAATTACTAAAAGTGTAAATTTAAGATTTAAACTACAAGATTTAGAGTATAATATAAACATAGGAGTTATAAAATATGATAGTTCTAACGAATTATTATTAGGAAGTGACTTTTTAACAATGATAAATTATAAAATTAATAATAAAGGCATTGAAATAAATGACCAAGGAAAAATTCGATTTATTAATAAAATATGAATACACATGAAAAAATAGAAAACAAAAAACATAAATTACAAAAAATAAAAGACGCTCTAAAAGAAGGTGTATATTCACAAATAAAATATTTAGAATATAGTGAAAAAGAAATAAAATTAGAAAAAGACATAAAAGAATTAGAAAAAGAAAGTTCAGAAACTGAAAAAATATGGATAGATATGGGAAATGGATGGAAAAAACGAATAAATCTAACTAATGAAAAGAGAAATGGATGGAAGGAATGAGCTAATAAAACTGGCTAATGAAAAAATAGAAGTTTTATGGGAAGAAATCATAATAAAAGAAAAAATTCAAAATATGACATTGGTAATGAATGAGATTAAAAAGGATCAAACTCAAACAAGACAAATAATAAGAGAAGAATTAACTAATCTATGGAATGCATCTGAAATACCAACATTTAAAATAATATTAGAAAAATTAACTAATCTAGAAGACGAAAAACCAAAAAATAAACAAATGCTAAAAGAAGATATCACAGAAACACCAGAAATTGTGGCTATAAATGCTTGGAGGAGAACTAAAGAACCTGTTATGATAGATATTAGTAAAATGAAACCCGTTATACCAGAATCTGTAGATAAAACATTAGATGGATTATCTTCGTTACATAAAAAAGGAAAATTCTAATGGACAAACAAGAGCATAATGTAATAACATTTCTTAAAAATCATGGGAAAGAACTACTGGAAAAAGAAAGATATAAATATGAAACAATGAAAAAGGAATCAAAAAATTTAGATATAGAACATGAAAAAATAGAATACATACAATTAAAGTTTGAAAAACAGGAACAAGAATTAAAAAGATTAAAAGCAGAAAATAGCAAACTCAAATTAAACACTAATGAAGAATGGTTTGACAAGTATAAAAAATATAAGAACAAATATGAAAATATTAAAAAAGATTTGAAAGAAACTAAAAGAGAACTAAAACAAACTAAAAAGGAGTTATATTTATCAGGAAATAGAAGAAACCAAAAGAAATTTAGAAATGTTAAGAGAAGAAATAAAAAAAATTAAAGGAAAAGAAAAAATTACTGAAAGTACAAGTAACTCAGATACTTCAAGTAATAGTGTCAGTTCTAATGAAAAATTAATAAATTTTATAGAAGAATATGGGAATGAAGATAAATCAGAAATAGAAAAGGAGAACAATCAAATAATGCAAGCCTTAAGAAAAATGAAAAATGTGAATGCTATCATAAAAGAAGAACCACAAAGTGACAATCAAGATGAATATAACGAATCTATAGATACTGAGATGGAAACTGTAAATGAAAACGTTGATGACTATCCAGAAGAAGAATTAACGAATGTTAATTTAGAAGTAATAACAAGAAGTAGTAAAAAAATACCTAAACATATACCAATCGGACATCATGCAGAATTTAAAGAATCTGTAGGATCTATGTCACAAGGTGTTAACCTTAATGGATATTTCTTAGATTTAGATAATGTCTACGAAGAACAAGAAATTAGTAGAAGGATTACATATTGGAATCTAGGAACTTATATAGCACTAATGAGTTCCACACATACTGATAATTTAGATTATACTTATGATTTAATATCCAAAACATTAATAGGAAAAGTAGCATTTTGGATAGAATCTATAGCATACCAATTAAAAACAGAAGTAATGCGTAATGTAGGAGATTGGAAATCTATGCTACAAATCTTTGATATGATACTGAAAAGAGAATTTTTAGGAGAACCATAGATAGTAGCTAGAGATCAAGTATTGGTAAAAAGAAAAATAGAAATAATAATGAATTTAAATAATATGAAATGTTGTAAAATAAATAAACTACCTGAATATACTATAAGCTTTACTAAATTCTTTTATGAAGCTAGGTTTCAACCCGAAGAAAGCCTAATCTATCAACAACTATATTATGATCATCTTCCAAAGCCATATAATAATGAAATAACAAAAGAATATAATAATTTAGAACCAAGAGAAAACACTCTAGGAGAAAGAATAAGAGTATTAAGAGGATATCTTATGAGAAAATGCGAAGAATACCGAGTTCAACAAACAGTTAAAAAGGATAAAAAACTAGGATTAAGAGAAATATGCGGTTTTACTGAAAGAAGATTAGTATTTGGATGTGATGATGAAAGGAGAAAAAACCCAAGTAAGAGATATAAGAAAAAATACATAAAAAGATTTGATAAAAGATAAAACTACAATTGGAACAACAATCCATATTATAATAAATACAAAAGAAGAAAGTTCAAAAAAATCAGAAACAATTCTGGCACAAGGAAAAGATTTAGGAGTAGAAGAAAATTTAGAAGAAAACATCATTCAATAAAGGAAAAGAAAAATTAAGTGAATGCAAATGTTGGAATTGTAATGAAAAGGGACATTATGCAAATAAATGCCCTAAATTAAAAGAAAAGGGGGTAAAATATGTAAATATATCACAGTTTATAATGAATCCGGAACAAATAAAAGAAGATAATAATAACTGGTATGAATACGAAGAGTTTTATGTTAGTGAAACTCATAAAGATAGTGGATCAAAATCTTTCATTTATAACTCTTCAAGTGAAAGTTATTCAGATTAATGGTAGCTATTTACATAGAAGCTTACGTAGAACATAAGCTTGGAAAATTAATAAAACAAAAAATATTTATAGATAGCGGAGCAGACTTATGCTTGGCAAAAGAGAAAGTATTAATCTCGCATAAATGGAAAAAATTTAAAATACATAGAACTAAAGTAACAGGATTTAATGAACAAAGAAAAGAATTAGATACAATAGCTGAAAATATGAGGATAATATTAAATAAAACAATATTTAAATTACCTTTAATCTATCAAGAAAATAAAATGAAGCAACCAATATTATTAGGAAATAATTTTTTAGATCATTTTAAAACACAAGTTGTTACTTCTAATACTTTAAGTTTGCAAACACCTTGCAATAAATGGAAAATATTAAAAAGAATAATGCTTATAAACACATTAAGTATAAACAACTTGATAATAAGTAGAAACAATAATCTACAAGAATTATCGAAAAAATATCATAGTCTACTAAAATCAAATTTTGGAGAAAATCCAGTACAATTATGGGATAAAGAAAAAATATATGCTGAGGTGAAATTAATAAACCCAAACGATATAATCAGATCAAAACATATTAGATATAGCCCAACGGACCAAAAAGAATTTGAAATCCAGATAAATGAATTATTAAAACTAAAAATAATACAAGAAAGTAAAAGTCCACATAGTAGTCCAGCTTTTTTAGTAAGAAAACACAGTGAACAAAAAAAAGGCAAGGCTAGAATGGTAATAGATTATAGAGAATTAAATAAAAGACTATATTTGATGGATATTTCTTACCATATAAAAGAAATCTTATTAATATACTTGGAAATAAAAATTGGTTTAGTAAATTTGACTGTAAAAGTGAATTTTGGCAAATTAAGCTGACCAAAGAATCCAGACCTTTAACAGCTTTTAGTGCACCGCAAGGACATTATGAATGGATAGTATTACCCTTTGGATTAAAAAATGCTCCACAAATATTTCAGAGAAGAATGAACCAAGTTTTTAGAAAATTAATAGATTTTTGCATCGCATATGTAGACGATATATTGATATATAGTGACACTTTAGAATGCCATATAAAACACCTAGAACAATTTATAACAACCGTAAAACAGCATGGGATACTACTTTCTGAAACGAAATCAGAAGTCTTTAAAAATAAAATAGAATATCTAGGATATATAATAGATAAAGATGAATTAAAATTACAAAACCATATAGTTTCAAAAATACAAAATTTTAAAGATAAACTAGAAAATAAGAAAGAAGTCCAACAATTTTTAGGAATAATTAATTATGCAGCAGATCATATAAAAAATTTACCACAATTAAGAAAACCTTTACAAGAATTAACAAAAAATAAACCTTTTGAGTGGAAAGAAGAACATGATAAAGCTGTTAAAACTCTTAAAGAAAAAGTCAGTAATTTACCAAAACATAGGATACCAATAGAAACAGATAAATTAGAACTTTATACTGATGCTAGTGATATAGGATGGGGAGCTGTCCTTATTGCTTACGAAAATAATGACATTGACAATGAAAAACCCCTCATATGTGGTTATGCAGGAGGAACGTGGAAACCAAATGAATTAAACTACCATATAAATGAAAAAGAATTATTGGCAGTAAAATTTGGAATCAAAAAATTTCATTATCATTTATTACCAGTAAAGTTTATAGTTAGAACAGACAATACTCAAGTAAAGGCTTTTATTACAAATAAAATAGATTTGTTACCAGAACTAAATAGAAGAAGAAAATGACAGTCATTTTTCTGTTGTTATGATTTTATTGTTAAAAACATATCTGGTACTAAGAATGTTCTAGCTGATTTTCTTAGCAGGTACAAGTATGACGACTAACAACTTTGATGTGTATATCAGCGATGTTACAAAAATTATTACAAAAAATCATGAAGATATAGCCCAAAAATATGAAACGATCACCCAGTTAGACAAAGACATCAAGATTTTAGTCCAAGAAAATACGCATCTTCCGAAACAGTTATCAGATGCTATAAAAGACAAACAAACAGTGAAAACTCTACAAACCCCACTTACACCCTCTGCCAAACCATAAATTTTTACATCTAAACTTGCAACTATGCCTTCTTCTTCAAATCACATGAAATATCTCCACCTATTTCCATGAGTGCCAGGGTTAAATTCTCATCTGAGATTATAACAGCATACGAAAAAATTATGAAATATTATGACTATAAGTCAAATGATCAGATAGTACGAGGCATTAAAACAAGTAAATATCCAAGATATTTGTGCCAAATAAATGCAAACCCGGATGTGGTAGAAAAACTATTTACCTATGGATTTATTGATAAAATATTAGTTGATGACACATTATATAGCATTTCAAAATTACCTACAGTAATTGTGAACCTATTACCGCAACCTTTTAAAAAATGAGTATAGCTCATTAAGGAGCAATATAGTGAATCACTTGAAAACCAGAGATAAAGTAAGCATTATCTAAATTATTGAGGATAGGTTAACTAAACCCAACCATTATTTTGTTAACGAATACTTTATTTAAGGAATAAGTTGATATTATTACAAGAAGATTGTAGTACGCCATTAGATTCAAGTATGGATTGGAATTGATCGATATTATTACTTAATCTAATATTGTTGAACAACAGTAAAGTGAAGAATTTGATGAAACATTTGTAAATTGAGATAGGGAATACATCCCAGGAATATGATTAAGTACCGAAGGCTAAAAGAAATATCCAGTGAACCGATATGAAGAGAAAAATGGGGGAAATCATCAATTGAATCATTATTGATAGGTTATCCCAAACCTAGTCATTGAAGGGCTTTTAGCACATAAACGCAACAAAACGTAAATTTAAATCTTAAAAAAAATGAAACCCTCCGCAGGATCCATGCGAAAAATAATATTTAATTTGTAGTTCAATATGTTTACCTTAAGAAGCTTTACGTTAATGAAAAGATGGAGGTCTTTAATAGCGATCCAAGAACGATGAACGGAGATGCTTAGTAGCTACTCCTCAAGTGTGAAGCACTCCACCGGTATCCACCAAGAAAATGATGTAATGAAGGAGGGAGAGGTTGAGATAATTAGGGTTTTGTAAATCTTTTTGGTTGAGGCAAAAATAGGGTTTATAATAGTATATTTATAGGCAAAATTTTCAGCTGAAAATTTTTCCATAAAATATTATTATTATTAATCCTTTATTATTCTCATTAATAATTAAAACACCTTTTAATTATTAATCATTTTTCTAAACTCTTTAGAAATAATTCTCTCACTTGATTTAATTTCCAAAAATTAAATTCTTAATTAATAATATTAAGAACTTTTCTTAATTAATTTATAATCAATTAAATCTCATTTAATCAATTATTAAATTTGCCAATTAATTATTTATTTCATAAATAAATAATTATCAGCCATTATTAATTAATTCCTCCACCATTAAATCATTCTCTTTTATGGTGTGACCCTGTAGGTTCAATATTAAGCCGGTAGTAGAAATAAATAATAATAAAACTATTTTATCATTATTTATATAAATTCTCTAATTTATTAAATATGATTAATTAATTAATCATATTTATTCTACATCGTGAGGGATACTTCTCAGCATATCGCGACTATCCGGATAATACAAATTCACTGCTTAGAATACCAAGAACCTATTCAGTGAATAGTTACCGTACAATTAATTCCTTCTACCCTGCAATGTCACGATTAAATACAAGGCATGGAACTTGTGTCAAGCCTATCTTATTTAATCACCTGCTTTCCCATTCACTATGCTTAGTTCTATTTAATGTAAATTAGAAACTCCTTTCTAATTTCATTCACTCTGGCCAAAGATTCCTGAACTAACATAAGTGGATCAGCATTGAACATTCTCTTCCTTCACTGGAAGGGGTAGATCTTTTATTGATCATACACTATCTTCGTGTACAAATTCCTATACCCAGTAGAGCCCTTATAATTGTCCCTTGAGACTAAGAACTAAACCAAAGGATAGTTCAGTGTACACAAGATGACTATGATGACCTCAAGTCTAAGGATACTTGTACAACTATCACTATGTGAACAACTGCTGGCACGTGAGTGAACTCCATCAGTTGTTCAACTGTGTGAGTCATGTTCAGTGAACTTATTCTATAATAAGCACCTACATACTAGCTATAGTATCACCACACAAATGTCTATGAGAACAGACATCCTTCAGAATGAAGCAAGCATAGTATGTACCGATCTTTGCGGATTATTAATTACCAGTTAGTAATCCTACGACCAGGAACTATTTAAGTTTAGAGTTATCATCTTTTAGGTCTCATTATTATGATCTCATCACAATCCATAAAAAGCTTTACTCTAAACTGTGGTATATCTTATTTAAACATTTAAATAGATAGAGCCCGCAATAAAAACAAAACAAGTCTTTTATTAATATCAATGAAATCAAAACAGATTACATAAAAGTTATTCCTAAATCCTCATACATGATTGGACTTAAGACATATCTCTTTCAATCTCCCACTTGTACTAAAGCCAATCACTTTGGTATCTAATACCCATCTTGTCTTTATGACGATCAAAGTGACTCTGAGAAAGTGGCTTTGTTAGTAGATCTGCTACGTTGTTATGTGTGTCAACTCTCTCGATGTTGACATCTCCTCTTTCAAAAATCTCCCTAATCAGATGAAAGCGCCACAGGACATGTTTGGAATTTCTATGAGACCTAGGAACAACCCCCAACTCAGAAACAAATTTGCTCATCCAAACGGCTTCTTTTGCAGCCTCACTTGCAGCTATATATTCTGCTTCCGCTGTGGAGTCAGCCATTGTAGACTGTTTTGAACTCTTCCAACTAATCGCACCACCATTCAGAGTAAACACCTACCCTGACATGGATTTGCTATCACTTTCTGATTGAAAACTAGAGTTAGTATAACCCTCTATTTTTAACTCAGATTCACCACCAAAAACAAGAAAAATGTCCTGAGTCCTTCGCAAGTACTTAAGGATGTTTTTCACTGCTTTCCAGTGGTCTTCACCTGGATTGGACTGATATCTGCTCATCACACTAATTGAATAAGAAACATCAGGCCTTGTACATAACATCACGTACATGATAGATCCTATTGCGGAAGCATAAAGAATCTTACTCATACGCTCTCTTTCCTCAGGTGTCTTAGGAGACATTTTTTCGGAAAGGGACACTCCATGGCTCATCGGTATGAGACCTCTTTTGGAGTTTTCCATGCTAAACCTTTTAAGCACTTTCTGGATGTATGTACCCTGGGTAAGACCTATCATTCTTCTAGATCTATCTCTATAGATCTTCATACCGAGAATGTAGGATGCTTCTCACAAGTCCTTCATGGTGAAGTTCTTTGATAGCCATACTTTGACTGATTGTAGCATCGGTATATCATTTCCTATAAGAAGTATGTCATCCACATACAATACAAGAAATGTTACCGCACTCCCACTAACCTTCTTGTAGACACATGGTTCATCTATGTTTTTGATAAAACCAAACTCTTTGATTGTCTCATCAAAATGGATGTTCCATCTACGAGAAGCTTGCCATAAACCATATATGGTTCGCAGCAGCTTACACACTAGGTGTTCATTTCCCTTGGAAAGAAAACCCTCTGGCTGTGTCATATACACTTCTCCTCAAGTTCCCCATTGAGGAAGGCCATTTTCACGTCCATTTTCCAGATCTCATAGTCGTAGTAAGCAGCAATCGCAAGCAAAATCCGAATTGATTTTAATAGGGCTACAGGCAAAAAAGTTTCATCAAAGTCAATCCCTTGCCTTTGTTTGAATCCTTTTGCCACGAGCCTGGCCTTATAGGTCTCCACATGGCCATCTGCTCAAATCTTTCTTTTGTATACCCACTTGCACCCAATAGGCTTAACACCTTCAGGCGCCTCAACCAGAGTCCATACTTGGTTGGTATACATAGATTCCATTTCAAATTTCATGGCACTATGCCATTTCTCTGAGTCAACACTACTCATAGCCTCATTATAGGTCACAGGGTCGTCATCATCAATGATTGACAACTCATTGCCATTCTCAATGACAAGGCCATAATACCTTTCAGGTTGGCGAGACACTCTCCCTATCCTACGAATGGGCTGTTCCACAGAAGGTTGTTAAGTCTGAACAGGTGTTTCCATTTGATCCGTAGTAGTTTGTGCTTCTTGAACTTCATCAAGTTCAATTTTGCTCCCACTGTTTCCTTCAAGGATAAACTCCTTTTCCAAGAAGGTAGCATGCTGGAGACAAACATCCGATGATCGGTGTAAAAGTAATACCCCAAAGTCTCTTTAGGATATCCCACAAAATTACATTTTACGGATCGAGATTCCAGCTTATCTGGGTCAACCTTTTTGACATAAGCTGGACATCCCCAAATCTTAACGTGTTTAAGACTCGGTTTCCTTTCTTTCCATATCTCATAAGGAGTTTGAGGAACAGATTTGGAAGGCACCTTATTCAGTAAATATGCCGAGGTTTCCAATGCATAACCCCATAGGAATACTGGAAGATTCGCATAGCTCATCATGGACCGAACCATGTCTAACAAAGTTTGATTTCTCCTTTCAGATACCCCATTTAACTGTGGAGTATATGGATGAGTCCACTGGGAGACTATACCATTTTCTTTGAGATAATCTAGAAACTCTCCATTCAAGTATTCACCACCTCGATCTGATCGAAGAGTTATAATACTGTGTTTGGTTTGTTTCTCCACTTCATGTTTATATTCTTTGAACTTTTCAAAGGCTTCAGACTTGTGTTTCATCAAATACACATATCCGAATCTAGATCTATCATCTATGAAAGTAATGAAGTATGAAAATCCACCCATGGCTTGCATAGACATTGGTCCACATACATCTGTGTGTACCAATCCTAACAAATCTGCAGCCCTCTCTCCATGTCCACTAAGTGGAGATTTGGTCATTTTACCCAATAGACAAGACTCGCATGTAGGATATGATTCAAAATCAAAGGGGTCAAGTAACCCTTCCTTATGCAATGTCCGCAGTCTATTTTCACTAATATGACCTAGCCTACAGTGCAATAAATAGGTCAGATTTTCATCATCTCGTTTTCTTTTATTAGTTTGTTCAATCTGAAGTAAATCATGCTCTACGTCACATACATACAAACCATTATTTAAAATACCACGTCCATAAAGAACATTATCTCTAAGGATAGAACATTCATTATTCTTAATAATAAATGAAAAACCATCCAAATCCAACATAGGAATAGAAACAATATTCCTCACAATAGAGGGAACGTAATAACAATTATTCAAAATAATAGTCTTTCCCGTAGGCATATGTAAACTAAATGATCCTACGGATATGGCCGCAACCCTTGCTCCATTACCCATACGTAGAATCACCTCATCTTTTTTAAGAGTCCTTCTTCCCTTAAGTCCTTGCAACGAATTGCAAATATGAGAACCACATGTGATATCTAATACCAAAGTAGAAATTTGACCTAGTGACATATTAACTTCGATCATGAACATGCCTGAATCAGAAGCGGTAGTCTCACTACCCTTCTTCTTCTTCTTCAATTCTGCAAGGTAAACCTTGCAGTTCCTCTTCCAGTGCCCCAACTTGTTACAGCTAAATTAGGACCAGTCAACTTGTGAGCATCTAGTATGCTCCGGAGTGATAGTGCAGAAGACATGACGGATATAGTAAATCTGTAAATGATAAACACATAACAATACTTAGCAAATATTCAATTTCATTTCAAAACACTATATGAATCGGGTCTTTATTCATAAGTGTCTCCCACTAGTTTATCTAATTTATTCAACCCCCTAAGTGAAAATTAAGCATTCATAATGCTAGTGGGAATAGGGATCCTACATTCCATCACACAACCTCGGCTGTGGCACGAAACGTCATGTGATGTTCAATAGGCAGGCAACTCTTGTCAATTACATCTTATGTTATTTCCTAATATAACTTTAGCCTCTTGAATAATTGAGTCACGGCTGTGGCACGACAAACTCAATATTCTAAGTCAAGTCTAACCCAACATTTCATACAATTAAATCAGTCTCCAACGGCCCACGGCTGTGGCACGTACCGACCTTTAGATTCTAATTCAATGTACACATCTCTATGTAATAGACAAGTATTTCTTATTTCGAAATCAAAGCCCTCGGCTGTAGCACGAAACGACAATGATTTAAAAATAAGAACCACTTTCTACCATGTTGGAAGGCTATGACCGACACAAGCCCGTTGTGTCATTGGCCAATTACTACTTGATATTATTTAATTTTAGAGGGATTATATTACGTTACAATCATAATCATATTATAAAGAGATTCTTCCTTTTAAATTAAATATTTCAAATCAATAATCGATAATCAGATGATTCCCAGATCGGGTGGAGCACTATCAAGAGGCGTCACTTAATAACCCTTTCTTACAGATAGAAATCTGTTATTGACAGAATCATCCTTTCTCTCAATATTGAAAATTTATATTCAATTACGTGTTTCATAAATACAAGAATCTCATGATTGTATTCATAATATTATTGTTAAGGCAAGAAACGATTCTTATTCTAGATTTTCTAGAGCACGCCCTATATTGATTTAAGTTCACCTAAATCTATCATCGCATGGTAAACATATGCATATATCTCATATATAAAATTAAATAAACAAGTAAATATAAAGTGCAATAAAGTAAATGTGTTTTGTTATGGCCCCTTCCTATGTGATCTTTATCAAGCTCATGATAAAGATCAAGGTCAATCTAATATGGTGATGGAAATAAATACAACTATTTATTACATAAGTCTTCTTCTTTGTTTAGACTTCTTGTATGCCTCGTCTTCTTCTTTGTATCACCTCCATTGGATAGCCTTCTTGAGTCTTCAATTACATTACATGATTGAAAGTAAAACTAATCTAATGAACTTAAAAGAATAACTCGAGTTACATTCGAGTTTTATGATTACAAAGATTGACGACATGCAAGTCGTATTTAAAACCAAAATCAAAACCATTACACTAAGGTCGAAAGTCCCTAACCATCCACCATGCTCATACAACACATAAAAGCATGTTAAAACACATAATCTGATCTTAACATATCATATTATCCATGATCTAATCATAAAAAAAATATGACAAAAATCAGAATCAAATCAGAAAAACAGGAATCACTGTTTATGGGCAGTAAATGACGTCAAACGCCTTACAGACGAGTCATTGATAGCTTTAGCTATCAGTTTTATTTAGAAGCTCGTTTATCTATGGAATAGGGTATTCGTTTGCGTAAATCGGACACCAGACCCAGATTTCAGCAAATCTGCAACATCCAATTCAGAATCCGGATCTAATATGATTCTCATAATTAGAACAAACATAAATCATGTATATATTAGTATATATACAGATTACATAATCATCTTATGATTATATAACTCACATGAATATCATATATTCAAAACCATACATATATAAGCATATTATATCAACATCAAATCATGGTGAATCACGTACATGCTCATATATCGAAAACAGTTAAACACATAAATGAATTAAAAACTTTACGCAAGTAGCTCTGATGACATTGAAGGGTTTTTAGCACATAAA
This sequence comes from Apium graveolens, assembly GCF_009905375.1. NCBI lineage: Eukaryota > Viridiplantae > Streptophyta > Magnoliopsida > Apiales > Apiaceae > Apium > Apium graveolens. The sequence continues at coordinate 90,122 of NW_027419001.1, forward strand.
CGCAACGAAAATGTAAATTTAAATCTTAAAGAAAACGAAACCCTCCGCAGGATCCATGCAAAAACTAATATTTAATTCGTAGTTCAGTATGTTTACCTTAAGAAGGTTTACGTTAATGGAAAGATGGAGGTCTTTAATAGCGATCCAAGAACGATGAACGGAGATCCTTAGCAGCTGCTCCTCAAATGTGAAGCACTCCACCGGTATCCACCAAGAAAACGATGTAATGAAGGAGGAGGAGGTGGAGAGAATTAGGGTTTTGTAAATCTTTTTGGTTGAGGCAAAAATAAGGTTTATAATAGTATATTTATAGGCAAAATTTTCAGCTGAAAATTTTCCCATAAAATATTATTATTATTAACCCTTTATTATTCTCATTAATAATTAAAACACCTTTTAATAATTAGTCCTTTTTCTAAACTCTTTAGAAATAATTCTCTCACTTGATTTAATTTCCAAAAATTAAATTCTTAATTAATAATATTAAGAACTTTTCTTAATTAATTTATAATCAATTAAATCTCATTTAATTAATTATTAAATTTGCCAATTAATTATTTATTTCATAAATAAATAATTATTAGCCATTATTAATTAATTCCTCCACCATTAAATCATTCTCTTTTATGGTGTGACCAGGTTCAATATTAAGCCGGTAGTAGAAATAAATAATAATAAAATTATTTTATCATTATTTATATAAATTCTCTAATTCATTAAATATGATTATTTAATTAATCATATTTATTCTACATCGTGAGGGATACTTCTCAGCATATCGCGACTATCCGGATAATACGAATTCACTGCTTAGAATACCAAGAACCTATTCAGTGAATAGTTACCGTACAATTAATTCCTTCTACCCTGCAATGTCACGATTAAATACAAGGCATGGAACTTGTGTCAAGCCTATCTTATTTAATCACTTGCTTTCCCATTCACTATGCTTAGTTCTATTTAATGTAAATTAGAAACTCCTTTCTAATTTCATTCACTCTGGCCAGAGATTCCTGAACTAACATAAGTGAATCAGCATTGAACATTCTCTTCCTTCACTGGAAGGGGTAGATCTTTTATTGATCATACACTATCTTCGTGTACAAATTCCTATACCCAGTAGAGCCCTTATAATTGTCCCTTGAGACTAAGAACTAAACCAAAGCATAGTTCAGTGCACACAAGATGACTATGATGACCTCAAGTCTAAGGATACTTGTACAACTATCACTATGTGAACAACTGCTGACACGTGAGTGAACTCCATCAGTTGTTCAGCTGTTTGAGTCATGTTTAGTGAACTTATTCTATAATAAGCACCTACATACTAGCTATAGTGTCACCACACAAATGTCTATGAGAACAGACATCCTTCATAATGAAGCAAGCATAGTATGTACCGATCTTTGCAGATTATTAATTACCAGTTAGTAATCCTACGACCAGGAATTATTTAAGTTTAGAGTTATCATCTTTTAGGTCTCATTATTATGATCTCATCACAATCCATAAAAAGCTTTACTCTAAACTGTGGTATATCTTATTTAAACATTTAAATAGATAGATACCGCAATAAAAACAAAAGAAGTCTTTTATTAATATCAATGAAATCAAAACAGATTACATAAAAGTTATTCCTAAATCCTCATACATGATTGGACTTAGGACATATCTCTTTCAGTCATTGTCTTTTATCAATGAACAACTTGTCAAATAAGTGGGTTAGTTGCTGCTTGAAGAAATGGTGATACATCATCAGATTCGGGAATTGATTGTAAATGATCAACACTATTTGATTGAAGATTTTCCATAAATATTTAGAATACGGTGAATTATGTCGAACCAGAATAGTGTATACCACTCCTAGATGGACGAATATTAAGTAAGGCAGAACTAAAAGAGGGGAATTTGGCTAAACATCGTTGACTCAAGGGATTCAAGTTACTCCAAAAATATAATACAAGACCTAGATGTCAAAGAAGACTTTATGATAATATGACATAACGAAAAGAATAAACATTATATGTGACTAGACGTCAAGGGAGAGCATCGCAGTTAGTTTCGTATGAGAACTCATTGGAACCAAAATAAATGATAAGATGGGTTAGAATATGCGGGTAATATCTTCAGGTTAGAATATTTTCTTCTAAATAGTAAAAGCTTGTCGCTCGGAAAATATACTCGATTGTGATGCAAGGAAATTAAGGTATGATAATACGTTTGTGCGTCAATCATATCCAGTCAAGATTTTCTCGTTGATTCTTAATTCTGAAGTAATTTCGAGAATGTTAGAAATCGAATATGCTAGGATTTCCATATATCATTCGCAGATGGACAAGAAGATTAAGAAAACGATGAAAGAACCTTGAATATAATTGGAAGTGATTACAAACTAAGTTAACTGAATAAAGAAACATGTGGGAATGAGGTTCAACAACCAATAACTATTAGAAACATTTATGAACAAGAAATACTAGAATTAGAAAGAAAAGAAAATTTAGATGCATTATGTTGGTCCTGTTGAGACAATAAAATAGGCAGGATAAGTGTAAGTGAGTTGGTTTCACCGCCACACACATAGAAGGTTCATAGGGTGTTTATATGTGTATACTCGAGAAGAGTAATTTAGCTCCATTATATATAGAAGATGGAGATTTGAGTTGAGTTATACGAGCAACTAATAGAATATGATGTCAGCGAGAAGCTGTTAAGTAATAAGTGATGATGTGAGTAAAAGTTTATGAAAAGTTGTAAGATTGAGGGACAACCTGAGAAAGTGGAAGTGAAATACTTGAATGTATCATTATCTGATCCTTAGTATGATTCTGAGGACATAATCCTTTTAAGAGGGAAGGATGTAACATCCGGGACAACGTGTAATTATTTTTATCAATAAATGATTATTATGTGATTATTAGGTGAATTATCTGATGATTGATAATAATATTTGGATGTTTATATATAATAAAATGTGAGTAAGTTAATTTTAATATGTCCAGAATAAAATATAGATAATTAAGGTATTTTTTTGATAATTTTTGGAGTGTTATATGATTTATGAATTTATTAATTACTTTCTGAATAATTACGAAACTATTTTATAAAGCTGGCCATCGTCCAACTTCAACCGTTTTTACGTTTTTACAACCCGAAACTCTTCCGAAATCTCCTTCCTAACCTAATCTGGTAATTCCGGACATTTTTAGTGTTTTGACTTTTTCGATCTGGATTACGGTTTGATCCGTGCGCGGCCCGGCGCAAATTTTTCGATACGATAATCATTTCGATAAATCAACAAAACCCGTATTCTCGAAAGACATGATATTATTACATTATTTTCGTATAAAGTATTTTATTAGAAGCCCGGTTTGGATATTTATTGTAACGCCCCCAAATCTGGGGTCAGGGGATTTGGTCGTCACTATGAAACCTCAATCCAATTTAACCTGTTAAATCAATAAACAAATGCCAGCGGAAGATATTTATCATTTATGACCCCAAAATCATCCAAGATATTTTAAGGTTGCAGTTCTAGAAACAAGATATCCAAATTCCACAAATAAATTTTCACTTCCTTTTTAAAACTCTTTTCAACAAATTCCAATCTCAAAACTTAACCCGCTAGTATAACTTCGAAATGAAGTATACTAGACCCAACTATAAAATAGCACAAGTATAATATAATATAATATAATCAACTTTACACAAAAGAACTTACACTAGCCCGTAAACCCTGGACCAATCACCTTCCAAACGCTTCTTTTTTGCTTCCTTGAATTACGCGGTTAAACAACGCAAACTAATCCTCACTGGAGGTTAAATTTAAAAACAGGCAAGTATGAGCGGAAGAAATGTTCAGCAAGATCGTTGTAATATATATATATGGTCGTTTTGATATAAAATCGATATCTGCAATAGCGCAGATCATTTTGAAAACATAATTGCTGAAACAGAAAATTTATTAAAGAATCGGATAATTATTACTCACTATATTCAAAACTCTTTTTGATATTTTCGAGCGAAATGCTTCAGCAATACTTTAAATCATGACGAGAATAAAACTGTTAAAACAGTGTTTATGGAAATATCATAAACAACAATAACAAGAAGCAATGATTAGTGAATGAATCATAAACTTTACTCAAAACCAAACTCTTGATATTAATACTTATTTTATTGTCATATCAAATTAGATATCAATATGAACTTTGATTCTCACAACATCCCATATTGAAGTCAACATCATTCATCTATACTAATACCACCTTTGATATTTAACAACAAAGTAAGTATCAGCATAAATCAGAAACTGAATCAAAACCGCATATCACTTTTAATCCAAAACAGAAACAGTTGATAAACCATTTATTCTATGATTATCAAAACAATTTAGAATACAACAGTTTAGATTGGAACCAATTATATTTCATGCTATTCCTGATGATCAGTCACGAAACAGCACTGGTATCCCGCAGCCATACCGTAAATATAGGTAATACCCCTATCCCGCAGTCATACGGTACCTATAGGGCGCTAGAAAAGGAATATACCCGCCTTGAAAGATATTACAGCTGGACCGATATCTCGATCACCTACGTTGTAACCCGTAACCATTCCAATCTTAAAACCTTTTTGTTGAAAAAGGAGCCGAATCAATCGACATCCTAAATAATTTTTTTTATTCCCCCATTCACTTGGGGCAGAAATACTCGCAACAAAATCATCTTTCTCAAAATCCAAAATATTTATTGTTATGGATTAAAAACTAATATATATAATTGCTGTATTTAATACTAAGGAACGTGAGCTTCGAGGCTCGATTTGACTGCTCTTGTGTTTCGTGACTCAATCTGCCTTAACAAGATGCCTACGTACCTTGCTGATTGCCAAAGATCAAGTCAAAAAACATAGTTCTTGGTTTGTGGGGTGAGGCCCCTTATATAGATGTGGGAGTCCTTGAATTGGACTTGGTATAGGAGACTTGGTGGACAAGCCTCTGAATTAGGATATACTTAGGAGTCCTAGGAAGTAGGAAGCTGATTCCTTATCCTTTTAGGTCCCCTTGAGTCTAATCTATAAGGATTTATATCCTTATCGGGACTCTTCTCAACAGCTGATTTTTCCCTTATTAATTAATTACGAAATTAATTAATAATCAGGGCTTTTGGGCCTTTTTTATTCCACCAGGCCTGATCTGGTCCATCAGGCTTAACCTTTCTGGTTTGAGTTTCATATATCTTTTTATTGGACCTAGCAGCCCACAGCTTGTACAATTAATGCAGTATTTAATTATACAATCATAATTTATTTATCCCTATCATTTGCCCCCCAACTTTTGGGAAACATTGAATAGGTTTCCCAGAAGTTAAGTCTATTTGTTCCCTTACAGGGTTTCGTTTTTCCGTAAAGTGTGGAGCGACCTACACGTTTACAATGAATTTTTCCTTTTATTTAGGAATTATTTTGATTTCCAGGAATTTTTCCCTTATTTCCGGGATTTTTCCCTAATTTCTGGAATTTTCCCTAATTTTTCTGGGATTTTCCCTAATTTTTCTGGGATTTTTCCTTATTTTTCTGGGATTTATCCTTAATTTCTGGATTTTTCCCTTAATTTCTGGGATTTATCCTTAATTTCTGGATTTTTCCCTTAATTTCTGGATTTTTCCCTTAATTTCTGGGATTTATCCTTAATTTCTGGAATTTTCCCTTAATTTCTGGGATTTATCCTTAATTTCTGGATTTATTCCTTAATTTCTGGAATTTTCCCTTAATTTCTGGATTTTTCAGAAATTATTTTAAGGAATTTTCTTTTTTTTTTATACAGATTTCGACCAGGAATCCATTCGGCCAGGATCCTGGTCGAATTAACCTTCAGTATGCCTTGGTCGACTGAATTTCGAGCAGGTTCTATTCGATCAGGAATCCTGGTCGATTTTCGGCCAGGATTTTCACCCCTTCCTTTTTTTTTTTTTTTTTATAGTTTTCGAGCAGAAAAATTTCGAGTAGGAAATTTCAATTTCGGTCAGGATTTTCGGCCAGGAGTCCTAGTTTTGACCGAATTAACTTCCCTTGGTTGCCAGGTCGATAGAAATTCGGGCAGGATCCATTCGACCAGGATTTGGCCTTGCTTTCTGGTCGACAATCTTCTCAGGGAAAAGAGGATCAGGATTTCCGGTCAGGAGTATTTCGAGCAGAAGTCCTGGTCGAATTTCGGCCAGGATTTTTCCCTTTTTTTTTTTTTTTTTTTTTTTCGACTAGGAAGTTTTCGACCAGGATTTTCGTCCCTTTCGGTCAGGATCTTCATTTTTGACCGAATTAGCCATCTTTTGTTGCCCAGGTCGACAGAATTTTGACCTCAATGATTTCGACCAGGAATCTTTCATGTTTCTTGGTCGAATGGGTCTCATTTCTAGTCGAATTAAGCCTCTTTTTCAACCCTGATCGACTTGATTTCGAGCTCAAGCCATTCGTCCTGGACTTCTTTGTGTTTTCTGGTCGAATAGGTCAAGATCATTTGCATAAATTTTTGTACATACTTGGATTTAGGCCCCTAATGCTGGGCTAAAACTTGGGGGTTTTTTTTTAAATATAGTGGGCCTTATCCTGGGCCTCCCACTTTTAATTATATAGGCCCTTTTCTGGGCTCGCTTCTTATTGACCATCTTTTCCACAGGCCTTTTAATTGGGCTCCCAACTCTGGGCTTTCAATTTGGGCCAAAAATTTAGCTAGGCTTCTTTTCACCCTTTTTTCCTAAAAATCAAGTGGGATTCATACAAGGCTTTTCAAACACTTGGGTTGTCAACTGGGCATGATTATTTCCTCAGGAACATTTTGGTCTTGATAAATATTTTTGACCGAATTAACCTCCTTTTCTAGCCTTGGTCGAAGCCTTTTCGATCTCAACTAATTCGACAATGAATACAACATGAAACCTGATCGAATTGGGTCTGGGATTTGGGATATATTACTTTCTGTGACTCCATATATTTGATTTGGGCCCTAAGTCTGGGCTGGATTTTTTCCAATCTCAAATTTGAGCCTAAGATTTGGGCCTGAATTCTTTTATGGGTACTTTATTTTTGACCCTGGGCCTTTTCCAAACCAGGCCTTTACCTTGGGCCTTCCCCTTTTTTGACTGGCTTTTTGTATTAGGCCCCTTACTTTTAACTGGGCTTCTTTGGTCCACCCTAAATTGGTCTTTAATTTGGGGCCATTTAATTTTCTGCTAATTGGGCCCTTTTCTGGGCTTACCTCTTATTGGGTTGATCTTTGCCCTAAACCTGGGCTAGATTTATGAAACCTTGTATTGGGTTTCAACTTGGGCCCTTCTGGGCTTTGATCTTTAATTGGGCACTTAGTATTGACCCTGGGCTTGATTTATTGATCCCTATACTGGGTTTTTTTTTCTAACTCAAGTAGGATTAGGCCTTATTTTTGGGCCTTCATTTATCCAAATCCTTTTTGGATTTGGGACTTATTTCTGGTTTTTGAAGATAATACTCATATATATTTTCTTCCAGTTTTTGGACCCCGGGTGCTGGGCTTTGAATATTTGGGGCCCTTATCTGGGCTTGACATACTTCCAGGCCCAACAAGTTTTAACCTTTTTTTTTGAATTGGGCCTTTTTATAGGGCTTTCATATCATGCATCTAATTTAATTGCCATGCCATAGAGATTCAAACATATTTCGAAAAATTCTCTGAGCTTCAAAAATTGTTTGGGATTCATCCCTTACACAAGTCTTAATAAATTTCGTAATAAAACTAAAACATATAAACCCTAAGCAAGCAAAGCTTCAAGGTGCTTTTCAACCTACTCGCCATCCTGACGAGTGAGAATCGTACTTCGATCATCTCACACGTAGTAAACCTTCAGGTTTTGTGCGTGCCAGGTTCTCGGGACTTCAAAACCATCCATAGTCTCCAGCTTGTAGGTTCCTCTACCCTGAACGCTCTTGACTCTATACGGCCCTTCCCAATTTGGGGCAAGCTTTCCTTTCTGTCCGACACCAGAAGCCTCTATTTTTCTCAAGACTAGGTCACCTTATTTGAAAAACCTCTCTTTAACCCTTAGGTTGTAGTAGAATGAAGCCTTTTTCTGATATTCTACTATCTTTGCGTGTGCTTTATCTCGCACTTCATCGATTAAATCCAGGGCTAACTTCTGCCCTTCCTCATTTTCTTTTTCATCAAAAGCCTGAATCCTTGGAGAAGAATGTGATATCTCCACGGGAACTACTGCTTCCGCCCCATATGCCAACATGAAAGGAGTTGCATTTGTCGTGACTCTACAGGTAGTCCTATAGGCCCACAATATGGGAAGTATCTCATCCACCCAGTTATTTCTTGACTTTTCGATCCTCTTCTTTAGTCCATCCAGGATTATCCGATTTGCTACCTCCGCTTGCCCATTGGCTTGCGGGTGAGCCACAGAGGTGAACCGTAACTCAATTTCATTTTCTTCGCAATACTTCTTGAATTCTTCGTTGTTGAATTGTGTTCCATTGTCAGTGACGAGGATACGGGGAATTCCATATCGGCACATAATGTTTTCCCACAGGAATTGTGCAACCTGCTTAGTTGTGATTTTGGCCAAAGGTTTGGCTTCGATCCACTTGGTGAAATAATCAATGGCTACAATCAGAAACTTCCTTTGTGCTGTGGCCATAGGAAAAGGCCCTAGAATATCCATCCCCCACATAGCAAAGGGAATAGGTGAGTTGATAGAGGTCAGCATCTCGGGGGGTTGTCTGGCGACTGGTGCATGCTTCTGACAACGATCACACTTCTTTACATATTCTTTGGCATCAGCCATCATTTCTGGCCAATAGAAGCCTAAACGAGTTATCTTATGAGCCAAGGCCCTGCCCCCCAAGTGTTGCCCACAAATACCTCCATGCACTTCCTCAAGAGCTAAGCGTGCCTCATCGGGCCTGAGACACCTCAAGTAAGGAACCACGAAAGATCTTTTATATAGAATCCCATCTATCAAAGAGTACCTTAGTGCTCGAACAGTTAACTTCCGTGCCTCAATTGTATCGCTTGGTAACCAACCGGTCTGAATGTGAGCCTTGATGGGATCAATCCATGACGTCCCCAAGCCTACGGGAGCCACAAGCTTAACATCTATGCTTCGTGTCTTCAAAACACGGAAGTACACACTTCCTGAACTTTCTTCAATCTCAGATGAAGCAAACTTTGATAGCGCATCTGCTTTAGCATTTTCTTCCCTTGGAATGTGTTCAACATGGCATTCATTAAATTGGGTCATCACAGCCCTTACTAGGCGAACATACTTTGCCATCGTATCATCCCTTGCTTCAAATTCTCCCTTTACCTGGGATATGATCAACTTCGAGTCTCCACGGACCTTTAAGTTTTTGACTCTAAGTGTCCCAGCTAGACCAAGGCCAGCAATCAGGGCTTCATACTCTGCCTCATTGTTTGTGGTTGGGAAGTCTAGCTTCATGGCATACTCAATTAAGAATCCATCAGGGCTTTGCAAAACCAACCCTGCTCCACTGGAATTTGTTTTTGATGCTCCATCAAAATAGAGAACCCAATATTCTTTCTCCTTGTCCCCATTGTCGACTCCCTTGTCTTGAGGTGTGGTATCTTCCTGCCCCCCGACTTCTTGGTTGGGCATGGTACATTCCACCACGAAGTCAGCTAGTGCCTGGGCTTTTATGGCCATACGTGGCTTATACTTGAGATCGAACTCTCCCAACTCTATTGCCCACTTAATCAGTCTCCCACTTGCCTTGGGACTGTGAATGATATTTCTCAGTGGCTGATTTGTTAGCACTTCAATTTGGTGAGCTTGAAAATAAGGACGCAGCTTTCTTGAAGTCATTACCAAGGCTAAAGCGAATTTCTCAATGGCTGAATAATTCAACTCAGCACCATGCAAAATTTTGCTGACATAGTATACGGGTTTCTGGACTTTCAGTTCCTCCTTAACCAACACCGCGCTCAAGGCGCTTTCTGAAACAGCCAAGTACAAGGATAAAACTTCACCCAGAACTGGCTTGGCCAACAACGGGGCCTGGCCCATATACTTCTTTAACTCTTCAAATGCCTTCTGATTTTCCTCACTCCATACAAAGTCTTTAATGTTCTTTAATGACTTGAAGAATGACAAGCACTTGTCTCCTGACTTGGAGATGAATCGTCCTAGCGCAGCAACCCTTCCTGTGAGTTTCTGAACATCCTTGACAGTTTTTGGGGGTTCCATGTCCAGGATTGCCTTTATTTTATCGGGGTTAGCCTCAATTCCCCTCTTTGAGACCATCAATCCCAAGAATTTTCCAGATCCTACTCCGAAAGCACACTTCGTGGGATTCAACATCATCTTGTGGTACCTCAGGACCTCAAAAGCTTCCCTCAAATGGGTTATATGATCAGTCTTTACTAGACTCTTGACTAGCATGTCATCAACATAGACTTCCATAGTCTTCCCAATAAGATCCTTAAAAATTTTATTCACCAACCTTTGATAGGTGGCTCCTGCATTCTTGAGACCAAACGCCATAACAAGATAACAATAAACACCAAAGTCAGTGATAAATGATACCTTTGGAATGTCATCCTTATGCATTTTGATCTGGTTGTATCCGCTAAACCCATCCATGAAACTCAGCATCTCATGTCCAGCGGTGGCATCAATCAAAGTATCAATTCTAGGCAGCGGAAAACAGTCTTTGGGGCATGCATCATTCAGATCGGTGAAGTCTATACACATCCTCCACTTTCCATTAGCCTTTTTCACCATTACAGGGTTTGCTAACCACTCCGGAAATTGAATCTCCTCAATGAAACCAGCCTCTAAGAGCTTTTCCACTTCCTGCTTTATAGCCTCTTGTCTTTCCGGGGCAAAATTTCTTTTCTTTTGTTTCACTGTCTTCCGGCTTGGATCCACGTTTAACTTGTGGGTAATTAACTCCGGGTCTATGCCTGGCATATCAGCTGCTGACCATGCAAACACATCACTATTTTCTTGCAAAAATTTCACTAACTTCCCTCTAAGGGGCTCCTCTAATGTAGCTCCAATGAAAGTCATCCTCTCAGGATTCTTGGGATCTAAAGGAACCGAAACCAATTCTTCTGCTGGCCTTCCTCTATTCTCATCATTTTCTCGAACATCCATATCTTCAATAGGAAGAACCTGCCCCCCGACTCCATCTGCCCTCAAAGAGGCCACATAACAGCTTCTAGCCATTTTTTGATCTCCCCTCTCTTCTCCAATCCCGTTTCGGGTGGGAAACTTCATGACTGAATGGTAGGAAGAGGGGACTGCCTTGAAGGCATGTATCCCTGTTCTCCCCATGATAGCATTATAAGTTGAACTAGCCTTTACCACCACAAAATCCAGCATCTGCGTTGCTTGCCTTGGCTCCGTACCTATGGTGGTTGGCAATTTAATTATCCCTTCCACAGGACATTCTACTCCAGCAAATCCATATATCGGCATGTCGGTTGGTGTCAACTGGGAGTCGTTATACCCCATCCTTAGAAAGGTGTCATGGAGCAAGATATCCACAGAAGCACCATTATCCACAAGGACCCTCTTAACCGGGCTATTTCCTATTATCGGCGTTATGACCAGCGGGTCGTCATGGGGAAACTTCACACCCTCTAGGTCGGAATCATCAAAAGCCAATGTTACTTCTGTCCTGGCCCTCTTCGGGGCTTCTCCAACAATATGCATAACCTCTCTAGTATATGCCTTTCTGGAATTTTTGGACAATCCAGCAGCAGTTGGACCTCCAAAGATCGTGTTTATCACAGGCCCTCGAGGTCTCGGCCCTCCATAAATGGTGTTTATAACTGGTCCTCTAGGTTGGGGATTCCGCCCCTGATCATCTTGGTCCCTCATACGATCTTCAAAGTTCTTCCTTCCATTATTATTTCTGTCTCCTCCATCTCCAGTATACTTGTTCAATCTTCCTTTTCGAATCAAAAACTCAATTTCATCTTTCAACTGCCTACACTCATCGGTGTCATGGCCAACATCTTTGTGAAACCTGCAATACTTGCCCTTATCTAGCTTGGCGGGATCATCCTTCAAGGGCTTAGGCCAGCGAATATCTCTGTCTTTCTCAATCTCCATCAAAATCTGACTTCTGGGAGCATTCAGCTTAGCGTATTCAGTGAACTTTTGCCCAGGTCCTCCCTTCTTGGGGGTTGAATCAGGGTTTTGTTCAGTTCTAGGATATTTATCCTTAGCGATATACTCCAAATCAGTTTTTCGTTTCTTGCCTCCAGTGGGCTCATTACTTACTACGGTCTTCCTCATACTTTCTTCAACCTTGATATACTTCCCTGCCCTCTCTTGGAGCTGCAACATGCTCTCAGGGGGTCGTTTAGCCAAAGACATCTTGAAAAACTCATCCCTAGTTCCTTGTTGCAGTGCTATCATGGCTACCTTATCATCAAGGTCTGGGACTTTTAAAGCCTCCTTTGTAAAACGATTTAGGTAATCTCTTAAGGATTCTTTAGCTCCCTGCACAAGACTCATAAGAGATGCTGAACTTTTCTCATGGACTCTTCCACTGATGAATTGCTTAATAAAAGCCTGACTTAATTCTCTGAATGATCCAATAGAATTTGGGGGTAGGCGACTGTACCATCTTTGAGCCATACCCGACAGGGTTTGAGGGAAGGCCCGACATTTTATAGCATCATTCACGGGTTGCAGCAGCAGTGCATTAGAGAATGTCCTAACATGATTAGCGGGGTCTCCCGTGCCATCATAGGCTTTGATAGTGGGCATCTTGAATTTTCTTGAGATATGGGCATTCATTATCTCTTCTGTGAAGGGTGGAGTTGGATCATCAGGATCTCCAAGGGGAAGGAGATTGCTTGGATCAGTTCTTGGGACAGCAGCCCTTCTTCTTACCGGACCATCCAGGTCTATGATAGGAGGAGGATTTCTCCCCCTAGGAGGTATGTGGGGTCTGGTGGCTTGGTGAGCCTCCAAATCACGCCTCAGCCTTTGGATTTCAGCCTCATGAGCCCTGATCTTTTCCTGCACTTCTTGGGGATTCGCCCCTGGGGTGCTTTGGGGGCGTTGCCTTCCATCGGCCATTGGCTCTTTTCCAGGACGCCTCCTTCTCGGGGCCACTTCATCATCCGAAGATTCGGAGTCTCTCTCAGTGTATGGACCAGAAAATTCCCGATCCTCAGGGATAGGATCCAAACCTCGTATATAGGGGGGCGACCGCCCTCGTGCTTCGCTTCGCCCAGCATATCCACTTCCTCCAACGCCAGGGTGAAGGGGCATCCCATAAGGGGGGTTAGTAGTAACAATAGTTGAATATTCATACCCGACGGGTCGAGAATTCACAGGTATATGTATTTGTTGAACTTGAGGATTCGTACCTTGAATAGTCGGGGGAGTTGTCCCTTGTGGCTGAGGATGAGTTGCCCCTGTCTGGGCTTCCCCCTGAGTAGATGCATAAGTTGAATGGGGAGGAACCTCCACAGTTGATGAAATCACCTGGGTTGTCCCTGATGGTGTTCCCTCCTCCAGAGTGCTAGTTGTTCTCCGTGTTCTCGCCATGGTTGTTGTTCCGTTGTTCCCACAGACGGCGCCAAATGTTATGGATTAAAAACTAATATATATAATTGCTGTATTTAATACTAAGGAACGTGAGCTTCGAGGCTCGATTTGACTGCTCTTGTGTTTCGTGACTCAATCTGCCTTAACAAGATGCCTACGTACCTTGCTGATTGCCAAGGATCAAGTCAAAAAACGTAGTTCTTGGTTTGTGGGGTGAGGCCCCTTATATAGATGTGGGAGTCCTTGAATTGGACTTGGTATAGGAGACTTGGTGGACAAGCCTCTGAATTAGGATAGACTTAGGAGTCCTAGGAAGTAGGAAGCTGATTCCTTATCCTTTTAGGTCCCCTTGAGGCTAATCTATAAGGATTTATATCCTTATCGGGACTCTTCTCAACAGCTGATTTTTCCCTTATTAATTAATTACGAAATTAATTAATAATCAGGGCTTTTGGGCCTTTTTTATTCCACCAGGCCTGATCTGGTCCATCAGGCTTAACCTTTCTGGTCTGAGTTTCATATATCTTTTTATTGGACCTAGCAGCCCACAGCTTGTACAATTAATGCAGTATTTAATTATACAATCATAATTTATTTATCCCTATCATTTATAAATCCTGTAATTTGATAAGTAAAATCACTTAGCTATTCTGAACATAGAATAGCAGAAGAATACTTGTATAAAATGAATCATTTAATTCAGCGATATGTAAAACATTTATCTATCTTGAACTGAGAATAGGGAAAACAATACTTGCATAAGAAGATTTAAAATAAATATCACTTGAATGATAAGTGATGATAGGGATACTTGCCTTTAAGATTTAGCAGTTAGTCACACTCGTAATGACACATCTATTCTGACATTCTGTCTCAAAACATCATCATTTCTTTATCTCGATAATTTATTGATGTGTTGTTCCTGCGATTGCTAGAAGCCAGATAACCATCACTATTCCATTTCACTCTTTATCCTACGTCTGGTTCTGATGGTCTCGAACGACCTGCATCTTGCAGAGCTCTTCCTAACAAACTCTAGGTTATTTCTAATCCGACTTTGGAACTTGGGTCTTTCGTCTGGAACCTACAGAGTCGAAATACCCTAGATTAAACGATCGCTTAAGCTTGACATATCCTCACTATCAGTTCTACCCTTACGATTACATAACCCGACTCGTAATATACTTCATATAATAATACACGTATCAGTTAGGGTTCACGTTCTCGAAAATCGGTTCGGTGTTCGTTTTCGGAAAATATGTATATCTGTCCTTTTTCAAAATTAGGGTTATCGGTTTTTGCAAAATATTTCATCATAACACATAATTAGGTTTCGTATAAAGTACTTATATATAATCGATCGGCGTTCCGATAGTCATTCGGTACGGCCTCGCGTTTCCGTAATTTAATTTTTCGGAAATCGGACAGCACTTCCTTTGATTATCGGCTAACCCGTCGAACATCCAGACGTCAAATCAATCACAACACAATTACCAAAAATCCAATTGTCCAAGTCTCATCCACTAATTCAACTAATAGTGACAATTCGCAATTCACATACACCAATCAAATACACTTATTAATCATTGTTATCCGTATTTTTACGTTTTAATCATATTTTATAATTTTATTCGTAATTTTTATTTTAAATCGTAGGACTCAGAAATATTCATCATAACCAACCGTCGGCTCGCCGATGCTCATTGTCGACGGCGATAAAATTTACGGGTTCCCGTTTATTCCCGGCATCCTACGTAAATTCCATCGATTAATCTAACATTTTTCTCGTACAAAATTTATTATTATTTTCAAGAAAATTCATCAAATAATTCCCTGTAGAAACTGAAATGAATCATTAAAATTTAGTACAGGGCATAATCAAATTAAGCAGTTAACACAATCACACGCGCCTACGCGCAACCGAAGCAAGAATAGGGCACTACCCAGAAAACAACAGAGAAATCGACCCGGCACAGGCCACACGCGTTGCCAAACATACACGCATACGTACTCAATGCGGAACACACACACACACAATTACAACGAATACACACACACACAACGAACACACACACACAACCCGGTCGCCTGGCCAGAAATCAAAGCGGCGACAACCGGAAAAAAAGAGGAACAACCAGCATAACACAAGCTCCCACGCCACTGATTGATACACACATAAACGTGTATGTATATACTTATAAAGCAACGAACAAGCATGACTGAACTAATTAAACGAAAAGAAACAAAGCAACAGCCGGAATAACTCACCACAGAGAAGGAGAAATCGGAAAGAAAGAAGGAGATATAAGGGAGAGTGAAGAAAAATATGAAAGAGATTGAAGTGAGATTGAGAGAGGAAAAAGGACTGTCGAGAGGAGAGATCGATTGTGAGAGAGAGAATGGAGAGACTGAGAATTAAAAAGGGAGAAAACAGGTCATACCCGAATAAACTGCCCTTCTTAACTTATTATTATTTTACTGTACTGACTAACCCGTATTTTAGTATTTTTGACGAACAACTCACGGGTAATTAAAACCCGGACATTAATAAAATATTTTAAAAAATATCACAAATAATTAAAAGTTAATAAAAATAGAATTTTCATAATTTTAAAATAATTTTTGAAACACAATTTATACCCGTGTTTAACGAATAAACGAAACCACGCGCATGTGAAATTTATCCCAAAAATTACCAAAATAATTTTAAAGTCCTAGGAATATTCCAAACTTAAGGAAATATGAATTTCATGATTTTTGAAGCATTCTGGGATTTAATATAGAATTTACACTTAAATGCGATCAGAAAATCTTTTTGGGTTAAATAATTAATAAAATATTGATGTCTAAATTTTATAAACTCCTAAAAATAATAAATAAAATTATCAAATAACAAAAATAATTTTAGAAATAATTTTAGCATTCATACGAATAAATATGCAATAAAATTATTTTAAAAGCAAAACAATTCGTATAATTCAATAATTAATTATACGATTAATCTTTGTACCCAACAAATCACATACCATTAATAATAAAGCAAAGCACAGCTGACATAATCATCGCATATTTTATTCACTTAATAACTCCATAATTACATTTACATATTGGATACGATATAAAAATGAAAATTGGATAATTATGGAGTAACTAAAAAAATGATATAATTACATTTACATTTACATAACTCCATAATTACATTTACAGCTGACATAGGTTACTTAGCCGCTAAGTAACTATAAAAACGATATAATTTAATAGCAGATTTGGATAATTATCAAAACTGGCTTCTTATAAAATACTTTACACAAAAATAATGTAAAAATATCTTGTCTCTCGAGAATACGGGTTTTATTGATTTACAGAAATGATTATCGTATCGAAAATTGTACGCCGGGACGCATACGGGTCAAACCGTAATCCGGATCGAAAAAGTTAAAACACGAAAAATGTTCAGAATATCCAGATTAGGTTAGTAAGGAGTTTTCCGAAGAGTTTCGGGTTGTGAAAATGAAAAAAACGGTTGAAGTTAGACGATTCCTAGCTTTATAAAATAGTTTTATAATTACTCAGAAAATAATTAATAAATCTATAAATCATTATAAAATCATATAACAGCCCAAAAATTACCAGAAAAAAATAGCACAATTATCTATATTTTATTCTGGACATAAAAAAAATTAGTATACTCAAAGAATATCATATATAAACATCCAAAATATCAATTCCAATTAGAGATAATTCACTAAAATCCACATAAAATCACATAAACAACTTCAAATAATAATAATAATATTTGAAAATATGGGATATTACAATTATCCAATACGGGTATAAAATCGGATCGTTTTTGCAGTTACTTAGCGGCTAAGTAACTAATTTATCGATCTAATACGATCCAACACGAACCATTATTCCATAAATATAAATAGCCCTTTTCTTACTTTATTTTATTTTATTTATATAATCATAATTATTCAGTAAAAATCAGTAAAATACAGAGAAAACCCTAAAAACACCGCGTTCTTGATAATCAAACGCACAAACGAAGGCGTTATCGAACTCCGATTCGAGCGTGCCATATATCAAAATCGAAGCTCTCGAAAAGTACTTTCTGAATCAATCAACCATTTTAGTGCAGAAATCAAGGTAATTTTCTTATTTATTTATTTTAATTCGAATTATTTGATAATTAAAATATGAATTTTTGTTCTTGATATTATTTGTGTGATTTGATGCTAGAATCATGTAAATCTTTTCTTCCTGGTCATTTTGGTATATTATATGACTAATTTGGAGTTCAATAACATATAGAAAATTGAGTTTGATTCTCGAATTCAAAAATTAGGGTTTATAGAGTTTGAATGTTCTTAATTAAAGTTTGGGTGTTTTTGATTCAAGCGTTATTAGATAAAATGGATTGCACAGAATTGTAGATCGTTTAAAACAATTGAATTGTATATTTTGACGATTCAACTTATGTGCTACATGAACTATGTGACTATGTATTATATGAATTATGTGATACATGCCTTATGTGTTTACGTGTTATATAAATTGTGTGTCCACGTGTCTTTTAATAATTATCAACGGGTAGATGATAAAGATAAATATATAGGCTAGACAATGATATATTGTCCGTTAATTGAATGGTATCTTTTATGATAGATACCCATAGTGCGAGGCATCCAAAGCCAGACAAAGATTGTAAAAGTAAAGCCTGATTACGTGTAGCCATGAAATGAGTGAATTCAAAATAGAGATGAACCTAAAATAGTGAATGACAAGAAAGGTCAAGTAGCCTGTCAATGGAAATACAGATACATCAGGACTGAGTGATATGCCAGATAGTTAAATATCATAGGATTATCAATTGAGGCAAGTATTTCTAAACCTTCTTATCATATACTACAAATACTTCATTCCTATTCTATATTAAGAATAGTTAAATGTTTTTATATTTTGCTGTAATTACTCTTATTTATGCAAGTACCTTTTTGATCTTGTTCCTTGATTATCGATTGATCTCTTGAGCAATTACCCATTATTTCGGGTTATTTGCGAACCCTGAATCGGGATATTTTGAAATCAAAGTGATTTGATATTAAAATACTCTACGGACTGGATGGTTACGATAAGGGCCATGAATGAGCTGGGCCCTAAGGGCCAGAGATGTCTGGTCCCTTGATTATTAGGCCATAGTGCCTGGGTACCCCATATGTTGGTGGGTCTATGCAGTTGGGTATAGATCCGCATTATATCCTGACTGATCAGCAGGTTATAGTGTATATGTTGGTTTCTAGTGTCCAATCTAATTTATTGTTGATTGCCATTAACGGCATTCCTTCTTGGAAAGTTATGATTGCAAAATCAAACGAAGATTTAATTCAAGAAATGAATAAGTGAAACGTTCACTGTTCTTTTAAAAAAAAATGTGATTTATGATTAAAGGCCAATGAGGGTCGATGTTTTATTTGCTCAACTATTTTAAATAAATAAAGATGTTTTGAAATCATTCAAAAATCGTTTCCAGAAGTTTCTTTGATCTAATACCTGGTAACCAATTCTGATACTTGCTGGGCATTTTTGGCTCACTCTTCCTTTAGGAATTCTTATTTTTTTCAGTATCCAATGTGGACAATATTGATTAACTTCAATTAGACAGCAAAAGTGGAGAGTGTCCAAATGAAGGAATCCGGAGATGTCGGAGTGAATAATACGAGGAATTTAGTAAAAAGGTAATGAAATTATATTTAGATATTGTAATTTTAGAAGGTTAATTAGATTCTTGTTTCATACCATAACCTGTAAGCGATCCGGAATAATGAGGGGTTATATGTATATTTGTTTTATTATACAGGATTATATTGTTTAAAGTTGTATAGTGACACCCAATCCTGACCCCGGATTTGGGGATGTTATAGATACCTTGTTACCAATAATTTCCTTTTCAATTGTTGAAAACATATAAAGGTTTGCAAGAGTGAGCTAACTAGCTCAACAACTCATAATAGCAATAATTGAGGTTAAACAATGATCAATTGAAATAATTTAGAAGAATCAAATTTCTGAATAAGCAATGATTAGAATTGGATATTAACTTTTCATTTTAAAAACCAAGGTTAGGATGCTGATCAGTCACTCACTAACCATGAGCAGGGCACACAGCTCTGCTCTCTATACTGGATCCAAGGCACGAATTGGCCTAATATGACCATGAATCTGGTCCACATTTATAAAACCATCCAATTCTAAAATAATTCAAAATAATAACCATTATAATTCAATAAAAACATAATCATAATTAACATTGATAAAGCATTTATCTCATAGCATGAACCATTTTATAGGTATCACCAGGGTATATCAAGGTGTAAATATGAAGAACGACTTCAAGCTTGATGAAGAATCAAGTATCTGATAAATAATGGTTCAATGATAAAACAGGGTTTTACTAAAACGGACCTTACTTATGAACCATAAACAGAAATCAAGCGATTCAAGCGCCTAAAAGATCCTTACGACAAGCTCTATCATTTACAAGTCTTATTTTTCAAGAAAACACGGTGTATATAATCTGTAGCTCTGCATAAAACTAAGCATCGCAAATCGAGCGTTATAATGACATTACTACACTACCAATCATCCCATAATCACTCAATCCATCTTTTAAATATTTATTTAACTCAAGAACTTAAGGGTTTTTGTTCATCAACATCATCCTTAAAAACCAATTTATCAATAACAACCAAATTAAAATAACAACACCACAACTACATCATATATTCAAGATCCATGTTTTTCTTGAAAGTTTAACACTTAAACAAAGTTTGAAAGAAGGTTTTATACCTTTCTTGGGTTCTTGGGAGGCTCTTCTTAGATGGATGATGTTTGGTATGCTCTTGGGTGTGCTTAAAGATCCTAGATTCTCCAAGCAATCAACAAAAACACTTAAAGTTACAATTTGGTCTCTATTCATCATAATCTTTATCATTTTATTTACCTAATAAAAACTCAAGGGAATGGCATGAAAGATTTATCTTACCTTAGTTTGATAATATGGAAGCTTGGGAACTAATTGTAGAACTTTTACATGGCTTGAACTTGGATTTTTGATTTTGGTTTCTTTCTTCAATGAAGAAGACCGAATGGTTCTTGGTGAGGAAGGGGGAAAGAATTATTTCTTGGTTGCTTTCTCCTTGAATGAGTATTGGTTTATCTTTGGTACTTAGATATGTTGCTTATATAATACAAGAAGCATGGTTTATTGTCAAAACCTACAAGCTAGTGCTAGTACATGATAATCCCTTCTACTATTCATTCCATCAACTTACTATTCTTCTTAAAGGGAATCCTATTTGATTATCAATCCTTGATTGTATTTTATGTTAATTAATTTACATGGTTTGCATTGCTTGTATGAGAAATTACATGGGTTTATTACGTTCATTCATTCATTTACGTATTCACTTGGTCGCTTTCTCGTAATCGTGGTAAATCCTCGTAAGTGATTCGTGGGGTAATACTTTCTTATAAATCCTTATATTTTGTAATCTTATACTTGGGTTTTATTCGTAGGATTTTAAATCCTTGACCATAATGTGATTCTCGTATTCCTCGATAGCTCGAAAAATAAGGTCATTTTGAAATATTGGTTTTCTTCAAAAACTAACGGCTTTTACATACACTTATTTGGTACACATAACCACAATATCAACTCGAAAACTTAATTTATATACCATAATATAGTATGGGCTAAAAAGTTTTTCCTCGATTGTCAGGATTACTATTCATTCATCATTTTACAAAGTACCAAAAACTCGGGTTATTACATGAGCGATGCAAGCTAGTGTTCCTCACAGAAGGGCTGTCATGTAGTGGGCCCGCAACCAACTAATCCGAGAATAGGAAAATGCGAGCTCACATGCTCGTCACACATTCTACACTCAATCTTCTTATTTGAGCCCATATGCCATATTTTATGTATAGCGAGCCACGAGCCTAGCTCGTTGGGCCTATCTATTACTTGAAAGCCCTTTAGGTAGTGGACATTCAAAGATCATTAAGGTAGTGGACCTTTAAAGATCATCATGTTGTGGGATCACAACCCACTTCTTTAATAGATAAACCAAATTACGGGCCCACCAGCGCAGCTCACACTTTCCATAAATTTAGGGCAAACTCCTCTTTTATGCCCGTAGGAACCTGTACAGGGCCCATGCCCAAAAGTGGGTATAACAGTACTAAATGGAAAAACCAATTGTACAATGGTACCATTGGGAATATATTTTCTTTTATTAGTTTCCTTAAAAAAAATATTTTCTACTATTAAAAATTTAAATAAATTAAAATATAAGAAAAAAACTAAGAAAATTATGGTGATTATAAAAATAATATCATCTTACCTAATTTAAAGTAATTCAAGAAATTATGAGTATTTATTTATATTTTTTTCTAAAATTTTCATATTTTGTACTAACTATAATTCGATCAAATGAAATATAATAATATAAAAAGAAATAAAGATATTTCAAATTCTATTAATATTTATTATTTATAGTTTTTATTGTAAATAATTTTTGTAACGCCCCAAAATCTGGGGTCAGAGGAAATGTATCGTCACGATGAAACCTTAGTATAAAACCACATGTTTAATTGATAACAAATGCCCACAACTACTTAGAAAATAAATATATCATCTCAACCCAACTATACTAATATCTTTTAGGTTACAGTTCTAGAAACAAGATATCCAAAATTCCATAAATAATTTTTTTTCTCTCTTTTTAAAATTCTTTTCAACAATTTACAAACTCGAAAATTAAACCCACTAGTATAACTTCAAAAAGAAGTATACTAGGCCCAAATATACGATAAAACAACCATAACATATATACAAATAACTTTACATACTATAAGTTACTCTAGTTCCGCAAACTCTGGTATTGTGGATTAAAATCTAGAGTGTGTTAATAATTAATGCTAGGGTTTGTGAGTTTCAAGCTTTAATGGCTGCTCTTGCGTTCGGGACTATTGGTCCTTTCAAGATGCCTACGTATCTCTGTGTAGTAGAGAATAAGCCAAAAATGTAGTTCTAGGTTGAGGGGTAGAGCCCTTTATATAGAGGTGAGTCTGAGGTTAGAGTTGTGTTGGGAGACTTGGTGGAAAAGTCTCTAACTTAGATGGTAATTAGGAGTCCTATAAGGGAAGGAACTCCAGAACCTTCTGTGTAGGACTTTGAGTCCTTTTAGGATACATGTCTCTTCTCTTCCAGCCGTATTGGGCCTAGCCCGTGAACATCTTGCGTTCATGGACCTTAACGACCTTTTTCAGGTGGGCCTTGTCCACATGAGGCATCCTGAGTCTGCTACGAGCTCGGATCAGACAGGTTTTTGTCGGACTTTAGACAAGAAGCCCAAGTGTAATTAAGGTGACATTTAATGTGTCTTTAGGATGTATTTTCTATCCATATCATTTGCCCCCAACTTCCATGAATACTGCTCGAGTTTTCGTGGAAGTTATAATGGTCTTTTCGCGTCTTGGGGTACATTTGGCCCTTCTCGAGTATCGACCCTTCATGAGTGTCGGCCCTTCATAGGTATCGGCCCTTTATGGGTATCAGCCCTTCATGGGTATCGCCATTTTACAGTAAAGTATGGAGCCACCTACATGTTTACAATGACTTAGTAGTGTGAGTATACACACTTAAGGCCTTTGCACATGCTATTTTGATAGTATTCATCACTAATCGGTCCTAATATGGACTAAGAAGCAAGCATTTATCACCCCTTAACCTTCGTCAAGGTTAATTATGGGGTGAAAGCTACTAACTGGCCCTAATCAAAGCTAATAGGCCCTAATAGGGGCTAATTTCCATGTACAAAAGCTGTTAACTAGGCTTAAAAGAGCCTAATTGTAAGCTAGAATGCACTAATTGGCCATAATCGAGGCTAATCTTCCCTAATTAGGGATAATCAGGACTAATCAGCATGCATAAGACAGTAATTATCCCTAATTCACACTAATCACGAGAGTGAATAGGTTAAACGACCCTAATCTGGGCTAATTCCATCACACGAGTTACTAATTCCCCCTGATTCGGGTTAATTATGCTTAATATACACTAATCGGCCCTAGTCTGGACTAAATTTCACTAATCGGGCCTAATCGGGGCTTAATCTTAAAATCCTAAAAATATAAAAAAATTCAAATTTTTCCTATTTTTTTTCCATTTTTACAAAAAAAAAATTAAAAAATTTCGCGGAGGGGTCGTCGAGGTCGAGCAGGACCTCCTACTACAGGAAGTACTGCTCGGCCACATGCCCTCGTTTGTGGCATGGTCGGCCTCATGTGGTCGGCCACATCCTGGTCGGCCAGGGGCAGGTCCTCCTGCTCCTTGCTGACCAGGGGTGTTTGATCCAATTTTTTTTTGTAGTTACTCCTACTCAGACTCAAGCCCTTTGTGCTCTTTTCTAGGCTATTCTTACTCTTAGTTATCCATGGAATTAATCTCATGGTTGCCCTAGATTTCCTCAGGGTTCTGCTATGCTTGTTTCAGTGAACGTTCCGTACTCATTCTATCGAACGTTTTGTACTTTTTCTTACTTAACGTTCTGTGCTCTATTGAACTTATTTTATAGAAGGTCCTATACTTCACTGAACTTGTCCAAACTTGTTTTATATGACGCTTTTTACTCCAACTGTCTCGTTCTCGTAGACGTTCTAGTCTTCACGAAACTTAGCTCCGCTGGGAGTTATCCTTTTCAATAAATCTCCAAGAGACCTCTAGGCCCCATTTGTAGCCTGGTCGGCCAGGCTTGGTCTTAGTAGGCCTTGTTGTCACTCTCAGGGGGTCTGATCAGCCGGGAGGAGAAGTTCTCTTAATTTGTGTTAGAGCGAAAACACGCACTAATATTCACGCAAGTATACGCGTTCGCAAGTAATATAGAATACTTTCTAGTTCGTTCCCTCAGAGACTTAGACTAAATTATTGTCTAATTAAACTCACTCACCAATGTATGATTACTTCTCAATGTTAAGATAATAACACTTAAAATTGTTGATTAAATATTAACTACGACTAACTACTTAATTAATCACTTAACTAACACTTCAATTTATCAATAATAAAACACTCATGAAATCACAACTTCATTATTACTTCCTTCTATAGCCATTGTTATTACCTTTAGCATGTGACAGTGATGATATTAATCGAATAACAAGAAACTGATAAAAGCCAACTTTCATTGTACTAATATCATTCTACCAAGCATCCACAATTAAGATAGAAGTTAAATAGTCATCAATTATGTTGAGTTCCCATATGTCTACAGAAATTGACAACACAACGATTTAAGCACAAGTTATTCTTTTTGATTACATAGGGCAAATAAAACTGTTAGAGTTACCCACTAATCATGCACAACGTACATGAACCTATGCTAGCATGGCAAGTTCTAAATCTCAAGATCCACCGTCGCTTCACAAGAGATTAACACCCTATCTTATATGTTCGCGACGCACATAAGACGAATACGCACAACCAATACTAGATATCATGCAATCATCACACACTAAAGTATTAAACAATTAACTAAAAAATTCCATAATAAATCCGTTGCAACCCCATGATCACGATTAGCCCATAATAGCACTTATCGACATCATGGGTTCAATTGAAATCATAATAAACAAACACAAGAAAATAATAACTAAACTAATTATATTAAAACAGAGTACGTCACAAGAGTAAACAAGTTCAAAGCAAGAAAACTAGCATCCAACGTTACAACGAAACAAGAATCACAAGAATATATGCTTCCTCTTCGTTGCGGTGTGCTAAATCGGTCTTCTTCCTTATCTCCTTCGCTCCTTGCGTAAAAACACAATCTTCTTCAATCCCCCCACGTGAAAACGTCTCAAATCTACTTATATAATAGTCCCATAAAACTTATATTACATAGAAGTGGAAACCAAACAGAAGTAGAAGTCCTAAAATAATTTGTCTTTTTTCCCGACCCTGCGCGGCCGCTCAGCATAGCTGAGCGGGCGCTCAGCTTGCTGCGCGGCCGCTCAGCAATGCTGAGCGGGCGCTCAGACCTCTTCTGGAAAATTTCTGATTTCGCTCCGTTTCTTCGCCGTAATCTGCCCGTTTCTTTCCTCTCGCAATGGTGAACACATGCCAAGGCTTATTCTTGATGATTCCTCCCCCGAAATGCAACTAAAACCCTGAAATGCATAAACACTAGAAAAACGCATCAAATACACAAAATACTTGATTTCAAGACACCAATTTAAGCCATTTTAAGACGCTCTAAGTGGTATATAATGCCACTTATCACACCCCCAAACTTAAATCGATGCTTGTCCTCAAGCGTCACAGACTAAAAAACAAATAAAAACATGCATGAATGCAATCTATATGAAAATGCAGCGATCCCCCTTACTACAATTAACCAACCAAATTGTCACATCTTAACGAATGCAGTTAGACAACTAAAGATCAAGAAACTCATGCAAACGGACATACAGCCATAAACGTGGTGTGTGCAAATGCTTAGCAGATATGCTTCGCAACTAGACCGATTACTATGACTAGAATATCCTCAAGGCAATCCTACGATTATACAAAGAATAAAAAATTTTAGGCACAAAGTGATATACAACACTACAAGAACTCTGGAGCTTACTACGGAATCGTGCTTTTTATTTACAACTCAAATGCTTATTTGACCGTGCAATGAGTGAGGTCCACAAAAGACTTATACAATGATATCCATGTAACGAGCGTTAGGTTAGCGGATCCCAGACTCTAAAAGCCTTAGGTCGCTAGGCACAAAGTCCCCTAAGAACTTAATAACTCGAATACCAAAGAGCCCACTCTTGATCAATTATGCAATATATATATATATATATATATATATATTTTTTTTATAACTTCTGAGCAAGTGCGTTTCGCTCCATCTTGCTCAACCCTAGACTACTCGCACCATATGCGAGCTGGCTACTAGCCATTTGACGCCTAGCCACAACTAGCAACAACTTCCATATTTTTTTTCCAAAATTTTTCTTTTTCATGTCTTTATCACTAAGAACCTATAATCGAATTCTAAGCATAATAAGTAGATTGACCTTGAAAACAACCAAATCATAACAACAATCTAGCCCTTACGCATTCTCTAAGACTTAGTGGACTTACAATTGTTTCTAGCATGCATATCAACCTACACAACTTAATATCACTTTAATGCTATCACTACACTCACATCAATATCACAATTCAGTCGATAAATCATTGCAAACGGGATCATGGTAAATGCATGAGCTACATGACATTCATAAAAAAAAACTAAATGGCATAAATTATGCAACTATATGAACTAAACTATCATGAATATGCAACTAAATGACGCACACACAATATTCCTTAATTACCACCCCCAAACTAAAAATCTTCACTGTCCTCAGTGAAAGTAGTAGAAAGGAACACAGGGTATACCTACTCGGAATCATCATCATCATCACCCTCAGTGGGTGGAGTATCAGGCGGCGGGTATGCAGAGTCCTCACCAAAAACTGGCCACTGGATATCAGCTCCAAGGCCTCGAAAAGCAGTCCCTAATGCAAGGGTGAGCTCCTGAGC
This sequence comes from Apium graveolens, assembly GCF_009905375.1. Lineage (NCBI taxonomy): Eukaryota > Viridiplantae > Streptophyta > Magnoliopsida > Apiales > Apiaceae > Apium > Apium graveolens. The sequence goes on from NW_027419001.1 coordinate 117,329, forward strand.
AAACCTGCTCTGCGTCTCATACATGGCATCCATCCGCCGTGAAAGTCTCCTATACTGGGCATCAACCATCCCAGCACCTTCCTGAACTCTCGAAGAACCAGCCTCATCACGCCCTGGCCTAGCCATAGTAGCACCTCGTGCTGGACTCCCTCCTGGAAGACGATAACCCAGCCCATGCTCCTCAGGCTCACCACCGGTCCACTCCTGCATCCCCTTCAGAGTGCCAGAATCAATCGGAGCTGCTGGTAACTGCAACTGCTCATGAGCCGGCCAGTTCACTCCCACTGCTCGGCATAGCTTCGTAACCGTAGATGCATAAGGGATGTTCATATGCTTCGCTCCCCTCAAAAACTTCAGAATTCCTTGGTAGATAAACTCACCAAGGTCCATGTAATAACCCCAATTTTTGGAAATTTTTGAAACCCTTGTGAATAGTGTTTTTGCTGAATGAGAAAACTTTTCATGCCACACTATGTAGGGGTTCTGTTATGGATATTCTGGGATATTATTAGTACTCTATGAAGTATATAAGTGTATGTAAAGATCGTCAGAATCCAATTCCGAACACTTTGGTTTTTCCCGGAAATCCACAAGATACGGAGAGAATTGAGTATAAGGTAACAGGATAAAAAGGATTTAAATTAAAGGATTATAATAGAGGATCATAAAAAGGAATATAATGTATTGAGAAAGGTTAAGGGAACCTAAGTAATAAGATCCCGAGTATGATCCTTCAAACGATAAACGAGAACGAAAGTTAAGCGAACCGTATAACAAATCAGCAGTCATTAGGCAAACGATTAGGAAGTTAATCAAAGGGATTAGTGGGAATGATGTCATCCAACCAATAGAAAGAGGACAAGGAAGGGAGGATGACATCATGAGGGTGACACAAGCATGACAAGGGAAGGAAGGAGGTGTGGTTGAATGAGAACCACACAAATTCAAGGGCAAGAAGGTAATTGACTAAAGCAAATACAAAAACCAAGCAACCAAGCCAAGTAAATTCATTCTTCATCAAAAATCAAAAAGAACCAAGGCATTAGTTCTTCATTGCTCACGGTTTTTCACTATTCAAAAGGCAAGAAAAATTCAAAATCAAAGATCCAAGCTTCCTAAATTGGTAAGATAATTCCCTAACCATCTTCATGCTTAGTTAGGACTATATCATGAGTTTAAGCCATTAATTCCTTCTCAATCTTCTTCATTTAATCAAAGAAGAAGACTATGAATAGTGTTTTCAAGTTTTTTAACTTGAAGTTTTCTTGTTTTTCTTGAAGATCCAAGCTTTCCTAAGACTTCTCAAAGCTTCCTAGCTCCTCCCACCACTTCAAGGAAGGTATACCATCTCCAAACCCTAGATCCCTATGTATTATAAGATGATTTTAATTAGTAGGATGATATTGTAGCTTGTTGTGGTGATTTAGAGTTTGGGATTTGGAATGGTAGTGAAATGGAATGGTAAATGTTGTGGTTTTGATTAAAAGAACTAA